>NC_038048.1:12245079-12545142 GCF_002211085.1 Panicum hallii
GGCTTGGTTCTGTGCGCTGCCACCGATCCCCTCCGGTGAGCCCTGCTGTAGGAGCGGGATTAGCCCTGGATGTGCAGTGTTCCCAGTGATTCGTGGGCTTGTGGTGCTTCGGGACTCATGGGTTGGGTTGGGACGTTGTAGCTTGCGCAGGAACGTGGCTTGCGCCGCCGTGCGCCGCAGCACCATGGCGCCGCTGCGGGGCATAGCCCCTTGCTTGAGCACGTTCCTGAGGGGGTGTGGATGCTCCTTGTGCTGATCCCGATGTCTGGGAAGCTCGGGGATCACCGGAACGGGGACGCCGCCGTGACCGAGCAGCTGCAGCTGCGTGTGGCCAAGTACTGCACCGATGGGCTACCCTATGAGGGGGAATAGGAGAGGAGGGAGTTACCTTGGGTCGCCAGGCAAGCCGTTGACCCAAGGCTGGGAACCGGGAAGCCTCGCCGCCGGCAAGGCTTGTGGCGCCGCCATCCTGGCATCTCAGCCTTGGCTGTGGGCAAAGGGGGGGGAAGAAGAAACAGGAGACCCCACCTGTAAGAGAAGAACAGAGAGGGAGGGGTGGATGTGTAAAGGGAAGAGAGTTTCCGAGGGGTTTTCTGCAAAAAGCTGTAGTTAGATTTCTTTCCAATGGCTAAAATATGTTTAACTCGGTATAAATTGTAGAAAAATCCAAAAATTGCAAAACAAGTTTTGTTGGAAACTAAATTTCAAACCCTACAACTTTTGTTAATAGAGTTTAGTGTGAAACTAAATGCTTTTATGTCTATTTTAAATCTAAAGTTGAGAGGTATTTTTGTGTGTAACTTCTATACCTTAACTCTGTTTCTTATGATTTTTGGTATGTAATTGCTATGAGTCCTATGTGATCTTATGTTGAAGTTTTAAACTTAACTTTGTTTTGTAGTATAAGTTCTTTTGAGTTTGGGGCAATTCAAATTTTGAAATAATTTAAAAATTAGTTAAGCATGTTCCCTAGGCTTAGTTGATTAAATCTTTTTATCATAACCTAAAGTGTTGATAATTAGTATGTAATTAAACTTTCAAAAATTATATGATCCTATTTACCTAAGTTGTGAATTTTAAACTTGGAATTTGAATCCAAATGCAAATGTTATGGTTCCTATTTGCAATAAATCAAGTATTATGATCATGGCTCAATTATAAATAGTAATTCAAGTCTAAACCCCTATGTTTCATGAACTCTTGTGGGTTGACATGGTGGAATTGCAACTTTTGTAACATAAGATCTCAAATTCAAATCCCGTCTTACTTAAATTGTTGCATATCATATAGAATCAACGACGCTCGACGATGGAGATTACGAGTTGGTCTTAGGGCAAGACCAAGGGTTTTCTGAAGAGTCAACACAAGTCGTCGAGGAACTAACTGAAGCCCCGAACCAAAGTTCGGAAGCCTCTGACACTCCTGCCCCCAATCCCACTCAAGAAGGCAAGCCCCGATGCATATCCTAATATTTTAAGTTATTACCATTTCACTTATACATTGTATATATTGCATGACGTCTAGGAGTTGGAGTGAAACCCTAGTTGCATGATATCTTAGGAATCCAATGTATTGTACCCGAGTCCTTATCATTTAGATGCTCTACTAAATAGGACCGGTAAAAGTTGGGTGATTTCCTGTCACTCGCGTGATATAGGAGTTGCTTGTTTACAATTCAGCAACCATTATAAGGATGATGGATAGGGTCATGTGCTGTATCATGACCTGAAGATTACCCTATCTGTTTTGTTAAAAAGTGGTTAAGGTCGAAATGTGTGGTAGTGGTGGCTAAGCATTTGAAAGTACTAACCACATGCCGCGAAATATGGTAAGCGGTAAGCCTAGTACCCGAATGGCCCGGCAAATGGAACACGTCTCCACCACTCGACTATTATTTTATGTTTACACGCACCGACGTGTGGGAGTACGTTCTGCATGGCAGACAGGAATACGGGTTTTGTAGTCGCGCTACAGACGTATGTCCTACACAATTGGTGTGCGTACGGTCCTGCAGTCGCTTGTGGTGGCCCTGATCCATAACTCGGAATATGAGGGAAACGGTTGCTTCGGAATGATCTTTGGATGTTCTAAGCGTGTGTGTTAGGTTTACCTTGCAAGGTTAAATTCGATTTAGAATCATCCCCTTCTCACGAGGATTGAGATAGCTTATTCCTTCTGCCACATCGAGTAAAAAGTGTAACCATTGATGGAATAATCTTGATGGATGATAATCTCTATCTTGCTTGTTTAGTATAGGTGCTTACCTAGAATGGCTAATCCAGCTAGAATCTGAAAGCTAAAACTTAAAAGTAGATTATACTCTTTGTTGCTTTTCAGCTGAAAATAAACTCAGAACCTTTACAATACCTTCATGAGTCTAGTTATGGGCTAAAGTGTATCCAATCTCGGGTAAGCCTTGCTGAGTATTAGAATACTCAGTCTTGCTAGTATCATTTTTAGGTTTAATCTTTTAGAATTCCATGGACAACCCCGCATGGCCAACATCTGTTCCTTTTGGCTGGTCCATGGAATGGGACCCGTCCCCGGCTGGCAGTGACCCTCTTGAGTGACCCCAGGCCTTGGGCTGAGCTAGGTGTCCATTTTCGCGACGTGTGTAGTCGCGTAATCTTTTCTTCCGCTGTGAGTTTGGACAAGCTGTTCTGCTTGTCAGTTTAAACAAGGTTTGTATAAGTTTACTTGAGTTTGAACCTGGTTTGTAATAATGTTTGAATATCTATAAATTAAAGGTTGATGAGCTGTTCTATGATTGTAAACTTGCCTTCGTGCGAGGTAAGCCTGCTTCGATCCTGTTGAACCATGGTTGTATCGGGCGGAGACCCGACAGACCAATGGATTGTTCCGTTTGAAGTGCGTTGAGATAATAACAGCTGCATAGTGATCATTAGCGCACTTGAGCTGGAATAATTCAGGCGGTTCTGCCACAGCTGGTATCAGAGCTGTAGGTTTACTCTTACATCTGGAAAAGCTCTTAAAAAGTATTTTCAGGATAAAATGGGCCAACAAATAAGTTTACAAAGTATGTTGAATCCGTTAAGGTTTGTGCTTAGAACGTAAACCCCTAGGGACTTATATGGGAAATATCAGGTGGCTATTAGTATCTATATATGTATAGATAGTTCTGACTTGCAGCACTATTTCTTGTCAAAATTTAAATCCATGTACAACTCGACCTTACATTTTGTTACTGAAAGATATCTAGACCCCTAAGTGGGTTTTGGTGATATATGACAAAGCACATGTATATTTAATCATGTTATTAAGCATGTGTGCAGGTGCTAATGGTGACTAAGCAAAGCTTTTAGAGAAGCGTGAACCCTCAAAAAGGATATGAAAAGCGGCGTCCTCAAGTGTTCTTAAAGACTAGCTTTTATTTTTGAAATTGAGTATAGGAACGCTGTACTATCAAGGGGAACTGTGATCCACTAGTGTAGACATGGTAGTTGTGCTCAAGAGAACCCACAAAAATCATAAGAAACCATCTCAACACTCAAAAGGGACTTAAATGTGAAATTCAGTGTCTAACCCGGAGTGTCCGGGTCACTGTCCGGAATGTCCGGACAGAACGTCCGGAGAATCCGGACGTATACCCGGAGTGTCCGGGTTACTGTTACCGGTCTGGAAAACCAGTTTGGTCCGGAGTCTCCGGACCCCTATGTCCGGAGTATCCGGACATATACCCGGAGTTTCCGGGTACCGCTCTTCCAACGGCTAGTTTCTGGGAGAGGGGGTATAAATACCCCTCATACCCCTCTCACACTCTCTCTCTTGCTCATTTTCGACCAGACCTGCAGAAAGCCTAAAGAGAGCCCTCTCACTCCCCATTTGCTTCATTCTTGAGTGATTTTCGTTGGGGTTTGAAGTGAGATTGTTGCAAGAGCTAAGATTGTGCAAGTAAGCCTTGATTTCATCTCTTGAGCACATCAAACCAAGTCTAGCCCGTGGATTCTAGTTTATTACTCTTGGAGCTTCAAGCTCCTAGACGGCTAGGCGTCGCTTATGATTGCGTGATTGTTTTGTGAGCATCACAGCTGGTTTGTAATCTTCTTTCCTCTCCGAGGAATTCATAGTAAGTGACCCTAGGGTTTGAGCGTTGGTCTCACCCTTGGGAGAGGAGCATAGGAGTTCTTGAGCACCGTCTCTTGAATTCTTCCTCAACGGAGACGTAGCTCCTTTGGGAGTGAACTTCGGGAAACAAATTCTGTGTCATTCTCATATTTCTACCTCATACTTGTGATTATTTGCTTGTGAGACTAACCTTTTAGGGTTTGAGGCCGATCTACTTTTGTACAAGTCTCACGAGAAAGAAAACTGGTGAGAAACACTCCAGAGGTACCACTAGTCCCTCTAAATTTACCTGATTCAATTTACAGCATCGAAAATAGTGATTAGTAGCACGTTCTTTCATACCCGGACAGTCCGGACAATATATCCGGAAACTCCGGACTCTACATCCGGAGTATCCGGACATATATCCGGAGTATCCGGATACCTGTGTTGCTAACCGTGTTCAAAGTGTTTTAAGTTGCAGATTAGCCTATTCACCCCCCCCCTCTAGGCATCTTGAGGTCCTTTCAATTGGTATCAGAGCGAGGTTCTCCATATTTGAAGCTTAACCGCTTGGAGAGTCAAGATGTCGAGTGACACTTCATCCAAGGGTCAAGCCGATCTAATGGTTGAAGTTCAGAAGGAGAAGTCTTCTGAAAGATCAGAGGATAAGAAAAAGAACAGGCTACAAGAAGAGGAAGAAGATTTGGAAACAACCGACGATGAGATGTTATTTCAAGAATGGAAGGCTTGGAGGAAGAAGAAGAAATTGCAAAGAAAGAAAGAGAAATCAAGCACTAAGGTTATGATCGAGTCAAGTGATGACTCGGACAATGACTACAAGAGAAGATCTTCAAGCTCTTCAAAGGTGAAGAAAAGAGCCAACTATCACCAAGTTGGTCATGACTATACATTTCAAATTCCGAGTGATCATAGTGCTTCAATTCACATGGGAAAGCCCCCTTATTTTGATGGAACGGGGTATAATCAATGGAAGACCAAAATGTTTGGTTATTTGAGTGCAATTCACAAGGATCTATGGAAAATCATTGAAGTAGGGTGTGAGATCCCGGAAGATGGAGAAGCCACAACACCCGTTCAAGCATATGTCTTACAAAGAAATTATCAAGCATTGAACATTCTTCACACTTCCGTGAGTCCGGAAGAGTTTGACAAAATTGAAGATTGCTCCACCGCCAAGGATGCTTGGGACACTCTCCAAGTAAATCATCAAGGGTCAAGAAAAGTCCGAGAATCAAGAATCAAGACTTTGGAAGATGAACTAAGTCTATTCTCCATGAAAAAAGATGAAACCGTTAAGGAGATGTATAACCGCATGAAAAAGATCACCAATCAAATCAAATCTCTTGGTGGAGACAAATGGGGTGATCGTGAGATAGTGGATAAGCTCTTAACCGTCTACATGGCTAGGGATGTCACATTACCTAGTTTGATAAGAGCGGAAAGAGGTTTCAAGCATTTCACCGCCGAGAATGTTCTTGGAAGAATTGAGGCTCATCATGATCAATTGAAGAGAGTTAAAATAAATCAAGATTTAGCTGATCTACAAGAGCAAGCTGCAAAGAATAATGGGTTGGCTCTTCAAGCTAAGTTGAAAGGCAAAGAAAAAGCACCTCAACCATCAAAGATTGATGACTCTAGTGATAGTGAAGATGATGAGCTTGATGATGAGCAAATGGCCTCTTTCATCAAGAACTTTAGAAGAGTTCTAAGGAAGGGCAACTTTCAAAACTTTGGCAAGAACAAGAATGAATCAAGAAGAAGATCAAGCAAGCCATGCTTCGGTTGCAAGAAAATCGGGCATTTCATTGCGGATTGTCCGGAAGAAAAGAAGAAGAACAAGAATGCCAAGGAGAGTTCATCCAAGAGGGATAAGCCAAGATATAAAAAGCATGTTGGTGAAGCTCATCTTGGTCAAGAATGGGATTCAAATGAAGAAAGCAACTCCGACAATGAAGACATTGCAACCATGGCATTCAAGACTTTATCTTCACATCAACCAAGCTTGTTTGAAGATCTCACCGATGATGAAGGTCAAGACCAAATTATGTGCTTGATGGCAAAGAACTCAAAGGTAATATCTCCAAACTCATCGGATGATGAAATAGATGATGATGATGAAGTTGCTAGTCTTATTAAACAATATGGCAAGAGTGCGGCAACTAGAATAATGAAATTAATAATGAAACTAGATGATCTAGATGAGACTCTTGAATCACAAGAGGAATTGTTTAGGCTTGAAAGAGAAAAATCCGAGACTCTTGAAAAGAACCTTACCTATGAAAGGAAGGAAAACAAGAGGCTTGGAGAATCTCTAAAAGCTAAGGATAACATGCTTCTTGAGGTAGAAGAGTCATTTACTAGTGAAAAGAGGAAAGTGGATGACTTAACTAAAGAACTTTTTTTAGTTGAAGACACTCATGCTAGATTAAAGAGAGACAATGATAAACTTCAAGAAAGCTTAACAAGCTTGCAAGCCATGAACACGGCACTTGAAGTTAAAGTTAGCACTCTCCTAGTAAGTTCCTCTAACACTTGTAAGATATCAAAGTCATCTAGTCCTTCAACTAGTAATGGTTGTGCATGATGCTTTAATGTTGATATTCAAACTTGTGTGACTAACCATGCCGAAGTGCAAGCCATGAGGAAAGAGATTAGTAGACTCACCCAATTGGTGCAAGAAGAGGAAATATCTCACAAGGGAGTACTCAAGACAAATCCCTCACCGAGGGTAGGTGAGTTTGAGAAGCATACCAAGGGGTTTGGTTCAAGATACTTAAGTAAATATGGTTTTGAGAAAGGTAAGGGATTAGGAAAGAATGAAGATGGCACTTCTCAAACCATTCCATATGTCAAGAATAACAAGAAGGCCGCCTTAGGGGCAAGAGGAGGCCTAGTGAACATGACAACTCCCATCCATAGGAGAAGTAGTGAGAAGCAAGGGTTAAGTCAAATCAAGTTTGTCAAGAGAGGCACAATATGTGATGAAGGTGCCAAAATTGTTGCATCCTCTTTGAAGCAAGACAAATTTCAAATGCCCAAGACACCAAAAACATTATCTCAAATGTCATTTTATGCGGATTATATTTTAACTAGGAACCACCATGGTAAAGTGGTTGCTAGGTTTGTGGGTCACCGCTCATGGAACACTAAGGTGAAAAGCCATGTGTGGGTACCCAAAGTGCTTTTGACTAACACTCAAGGACCCAAGTATTGTTGGGTACCTAAAAGAAAGGAATAATCTTGTTTTGTAGGAATACTTTTCCGGTGGATCAACATGGGTGATTGATAGCGGATGCACCAATCATATGACCGGAGAAGGAAGCATATTTGAGAGTTTGAAAGAATCAAATGATGATCATTACATTACTTTTGCCGGAAATCAAAAGGGAAAAGTGCTTGGTACTGGTAGTATTGTTCTAAACTCAAAATTCTCTCTTTCAAAAGTTCTTTTAGTCGAATCTCTTGGGTATAATTTGCTATCCATATCACAACTGTGTGCATCAGGTTTCAATTGTTTATTTACTAACGAAGGTGTGACCGTAATTAGGAGAAGCGATGGCTCCGTTGCCTTCAAGGGTGTACTCAAGGGAAAGCTTTATCTAGTGAATTTTTCACAAGAAAAGGCTCAACTTGATACATGCTTGGTGGCAAAGTCTAGCTTGGGTTGGTTATGGCATCGCCGACTAGCTCATGTTGGGATGAGAAATCTCAACAAGCTCCTAAAGGGGGATCACATTCTAGGACTAACAAATGTCTCTTTTGAGAAAGATCGTATTTGTAGTGCTTGTCAAGCCGGAAAGCAAGTTGGTGTTCCTCATCCATCAAAGAGCATCATCACCACCGTCAAGCCATTTGAACTACTACACATGGATCTCTTTGGTCCGGTGGCTTATATAAGCATTGGTGGTAACAAATATGGACTTGTTATTGTTGATGATTATTCTCGTTTCACTTGGGTATTCTTTTTGCATGACAAAAGTGTAGTGCAAGAGACATTCAAGAAATTTGCAAAAAGAGCTCAAAATGAATTCGAGACCAAGATCAAGAAAGTGAGAAGTGACAATGGCACCGAATTCAAGAACACCAACATTGAAGAATTCTTAGAAGAAGAGGGCATTGGGCATGAGTTCTCCGTTCCATATACTCCACAACAAAATGGAATTGTTGAAAGGAAAAATAGAACTCTCATTGAAGCCGCAAGAACAATGCTTGATGAATACAAGGTCTCGGATCAATTTTGGGCGGAAGCAATCAACACGGCATGTCACGCTATCAACCGTCTTTATCTTCACAAGATCTTGAACAAGACGGCCTACGAACTTCTACTTGGTAAAAAGCCTAATGTGTCATATTTTAGAGTTTTTGGAAGTAAGTGCTTCATTCTCAACAAGAAGCCCAAGAACTCTAAATTTGCATCTAAAGTTGATGAAGGTTTTCTTCTTGGTTATGCCTCAAATGCTCATGGATATCGTGTCTTCAACAAAACCTCCGGTTGTGTTGAAGTTGCGTGTGACGTGACATTTGATGAATCTAATGGCTCTCAAGAAGAGCAAGTTGATGATGTTGTAGGCATAGAAGAATCACCAAACAAGGCGATCAAGAAGCTAGCTACTGGTGAAATAAAGCCACAAGAACAAGAGGATCAAGACGATGATGATGTGTTGATGTTCAAAGGGTCATCTACATCGACTTCCGCGGCGCAACCCGGAAACTCCGGGTATATATCCGGAGACTCCGGATCACCTGTCCGGAGTATCCGGACACAGGTCCGGAGTATCCGGGTTAGAGAAGATGAAACATCATCTCCACATCAAGATTAACCTCAGGCTGAACAAGAAGTCAAGCCTATACAACATGAAGCTCAAGTTCCTCATCCAAGAATTCATCAAATTATTCAAAAGGATCATCCCGTGGATAACATCCTTGGAAGCATAAACAAAGGGGTAACTACTCATTCTCGTTTAGCAACCTTTTGTGAACATTACTCGTTTGTTTCTTCTTTGGAACCACTTAAGGTTGAAGAAGCTCTGGATGATCCGGATTGGGTGATGGCCATGCAAGAAGAATTGAACAACTTCACACGGAATGAAGTCTGGTCCTTGGTAGAAAGACCCAAGCAAAACGTCATTGGAACAAAGTGGGTCTTTCGAAACAAACAAGATGAACATGGCGTGGTAACAAGAAACAAGGCAAGGTTGGTTGCTCAAGGCTTCACTCAAATTGAAGGTTTGGATTTTGGTGAGACTTATGCACCCGTAGCTAGGCTTGAGTCAATTCGTATCTTGCTTGCCTTTGCAACTCACCATGATTTCAAGCTATACCAAATGGATGTGAAGAGTGCTTTTCTTAATGGACCAATCTCCGAATTGGTATATGTTGAGCAACCACCGGGCTTTGAAGATCCTAAGCTGCCTAATCACGTCTACAAGCTCCATAAGGCGCTCTATGGGCTTAAGCAAGCTCCTAGAGCATGGTATGAATGCCTTAAGGATTTTCTCTTAAGGAAAGGCTTTGAGATAGGCAAAGCCGATCCTACTCTTTTCACTCGCAAAGTTGACAAAGAAATTTTTGTGTGCCAAATATATGTCGATGACATTATATTTGGTTCAACTAATCAATCTTGGTGCGAGGATTTTAGTAGGATCATGACGAAGAGATTCGAGATGTCCATGATGGGAGAGTTGACATTCTTTCTTGGCTTTCAAATCAAGCAACTCAAGGAAGGAACCTTTATTTGTCAAACCAAGTATACCAAAGATATGTTGAAGAAGTTTGACATGGAGAATGCCAAGCCCATCAAGACACCCATGCCGACTAATGGACATCTCGATCTAAATGAGGATGGCAAGGCCGTAGATCAAAAGGTATATCACTCCATGATTGGATCCCTTCTTTACCTTTGTGCATCTAGGCCCGATATCATGCTTAGTGTGTGCATGTGTGCAAGGTTTCAAGCTAATCCTAAGGAATGTCATCTTATGGCTGTTAAGAGAATTCTAAGATATTTAGTTTTCACTCCGTACCTTGGCTTGTGGTATCCCAAGGGCTCCACTTTCAATCTACTTGGCTACTCCGATTCGGATTATGCCGGTTGCAAAGTAGATAGGAAGAGTACATCGGGGACTTGTCAATTTCTTGGCCGGTCCCTTGTGTCTTGGAGTTCCAAGAAACAAAATTCCGTTGCCTTATCCACTGCCGAAGCCGAATATGTTGCTGCAGGTGCTTGTTGTGCACAACTACTTTGGATGAAATCCACCTTGAGCGACTTTGGTTGTAAGTTTAGCAAGATTCCACTCTTGTGTGACAATGAGAGTGCAATCAAGCTAGCGAACAATCCCGTTAACCACTCAAGAACCAAACATATTGACATAAGGCACCATTTCTTGAGAGACCATGAAGCCAAAGGAGATATCGTTTTAAGTCATGTGAGCACCGATAAACAACTAGCCGATATCTTCACTAAACCACTTGATGAGCAAAGGTTTTGTACCTTGAGGAGTGAGCTAAATATTTTGGATTCTCGTAACTTAGTTTGAGATCATGCACATGTTTGAGTGCTATAGAGAAATTATCTTGAAAAATCTACTAGAATTAGTAGGAGTGTGATTTTGAAAGTAATTTGAATCTTTTCTTACTTGCTTGAGACTATTGTTCCCATTGTTGATTGCTGGCTAGTCTCAAGTTAAGTAAGCCTCTCACATCACTAGATCTCTCTTATCAAAATTCAATCCTATTCTCTTTGGAATCCTTCACAGTTTTAGGGGGAGCCGGATACTCCGGACATACGTCCGGATACTCCGGATATCCGGATACTCCGGACATACGTCCGGATACTCCGGATGGTAAAACCATCTTATATATATACCGCGGGGGGGGGGGGGTCAGTCAAAACGGTTCTATCTCTTATTTTTCACCTCCACCGCGTCTCTCCTCCTCTCCACTGTCTCCCTCTCGCCCAAGGGGCGATTTCCACCATCTTTTCCCGTAAGGTTTGCGAATCGTTGGAGGGAGTGCTTCATCTCGTCCGGAATCTCCGGAGAACGCTTTGGATTTGGAGTTTCCCGCGCTTTCCTCTTCATTAAGGTATTCAAACTTCAAATCGCCCGATCTCTCAATGTAGTGGTCCAAACTAGATATCCTTTGGGGCATTATCTTCCCTCATATGCAGCAGCTTGTGCCCCAAATTTCATTCAAATCCCATGGGCAAATCTCTAGATTTCATGAAAGTAGGGTTTACATGTCGATGCCCGGAGACATATATCCGGACATATATCCGGACTCTCCGGATTCCTAGAGATTCAGCCCACCTGTCTCATTCCTATTTCGTCTAGCTGCTCCTAATCGATATATCCTATATCTAGGCTATGGGACGTGAGCGTGCACCTGCTTCTTCCGGCCAGAGACGGCAAAAACGCCGTCATGATCCTCAAATCCAAGAGGAGGAAGTTTCACCTCCTAGCCCTCCTCCAAGAGAACTTCGTCCTCACCACCGTCCGGGCAAAGAGCCTGCAGGAAGCAGCTCACAAGCCCGTCCACCTCGTCAAGCTCCATACATGATGCCAAGCATGGCAGTGCCTCCTCCTTCTCGGGCTAATCCATCAAGACGGGGAATTGCTTGGGATATCTGCCCTCGCACTCCTCCTCGTCTTCAAGTTGAATATCCACAAGATCAACGTACATATCCAAGGTGCCCAAAGCTTCACCGTCCTCAAATTCTCACTGAGTTTTCTACCACCATGGGGAGGAACTATTTCAAGCAGACTGTGGCTCTCACTGATGCGCGTAAGGAGGATGTATACAAGTATGAGAAGGCTGAAAATTTGGAAAGGAGATTTTGGTGTCAGTTACATCAAGATTTCTACTCCTCCGTTGTCATGCGCAAGGGCAAAGCTCCAATTGTTCCTTGCAAGTATGTTGATTGGGAGTATTTTGAAAGGATGAATGACCCATTCTTCAATCAAGCTATTGAAAAGTGCAAGGAATTTGGTCTTTATGACATCATGGGCTTTCGGTATGATTGGAATGAGGAGATTCTTGCTCAATTTCACTCCTCTCTATTTTATGACGCAAGGCAAATTGCCTTCTTTTGGACTACCGAGGGAGTGAAATATGGAGTTGACTACATGACATTCTCTAGACTCCTTGGACTTGGCTCAGAGGATGAGAAGAGGGATCCTATTCATGTGGAACATCAGTTAAAGCCAAGTCAATTACCGGCTATTTTCTACAACCCTATTCTAGCGGAAGCCGGCAATGCAAGCACTCTTCAACCATTCTACTACACCATGAACCAATTCTTTCGTGCCACCATTGATGCTAAGGATGGTGATGCCACTGCTCTTAGGTACTTTGCCTGCAATCTCCTTGCCCGTGTCATGCCCGGTGGGCGACCTTTCTCCATTATGGATTTCATTTGGAATGAGTTAAGGAGGACGATGAATGATCCCCAAAAGTTTCTACCATCTGCTCCTTACATTATGTATATGATTGAGAGGGTCACCAAGGTCACCTTTCCCAAGGATTGCAAGCACGCTGCCCTTCACCTTCGTCCTCGATCCGGTGATGCACCACACGCCCCTCCTCTTCATGCCGGTGCCACAAGGAACCCAAGGTTTGACCCAGCTCCATCTTATGCGGGTCCATCTTCCTCTCATCGTGGTCATCATGATTCTTTTATCAAGAGAGCTCTTAAGAGCATTTTCTGCATGTACAAGACTGCAACTCACGAAATCAATGAAAACCGCCGTGACATTATTGAGATTAAGAGTCACTTGGGGCTTCCGGCGGATCCATACCATGAGTTGCCCGAGTTTGATGACCCATTTGCCGAATGGGATGCTGCGGATGAGGCCGCCACTGCTGCTGCTCATGCTCCTCTTCCTCGCCCACGTCAGCGCACTCGTGCTCCTACACGATCCCGTCACTCTCCTCCTCGTGGCCAAGAGATTTTTGATGAAGAGGAAGAGACCGAGGAAGAAGCACCTCCAAACTACCGTGAAATACCCGATTCGGATGAGGATGAGGACACCTCCGATGAGGATGCCCAAGATGATGATGAGTAGAAGACTTTCTTGCCATTTTTCATTTCCTTTTTGGCACTTGATGACAAAGGGGGAGTGAAAATGTCATTTATGTACTCATTTGGGCTATGTATCAAATTGTTAACTTTATGCGTTTCTTTTGAACAATTCTCATGTAAGGACTATGTGGTGTGAGGAACTTTGTAATGTGTGCTACTCTGTGATTCACTAGTTAGCAGTTTGTTTTTAAGGATGAGCTGATAGTGTGATCTAAATTTGATTATGATGCAATGTCTTTTCTGTGTTAGATGGTCCGGATACTCCGGATATTATTCCGGATACTCCGGACACATGGTCCGGAGTCTCCGGATTGAAATCCGGAGTCTCCGGGTTATCTTGATCAAACACTAGTGTTTCCTGTTATATGACATGACTTTTGCATCACACACTTTTCAGCACACACATGCTCACCCCACTGTAGAATGTATAAAGAGTTTCCATATCTTTTTCTAAATATGCCAATCTTGACTTTAGAGAAGTCAATTTGAAATTAAAATTCATGGCATACATTAAGGGGGAGCTCTTTACATGCTTAAGATTACATTTTTATGGTTATCAAATGAGATACATGTGGGTTGTCATCAATCACCAAAAAGGGGGAGATTGAAAGATATCTAGGCCCCTAAGTGGGTTTTGGTGATATATGACAAAGCACATGTATATTTAATCGTGTTATTAAGCATGTGTGCAGGTGCTAACGGTGACTAAGCAAAGCTTTTAGAGAAGCGTGAACCCTCAAAAAGGATATGAAAAGCGGCGTCCTCAAGTGTTCTTAAAGACTAGCTTTTATTTTTGAAATTGAGTATAGGAACGCCGTACTATCAAGGGGAACTGTGATCCACTAGTGTAGACATGGTAGTTGTGCTCAAGAGAACCCACAAAAATCATAAGAAACCATCTCAACACTTAAAAGGGACTTAAATGTGAAATTCAGTGTCTAACCCGGAGTGTCCGGGTCACTGTCCGGAATGTCCGGACAGAACGTCCGGAGAATCCGGACGTATACCCGGAGTGTCCGGGTTACTGTTACCGGTCTGGAAAACCAGTTTGGTCCGGAGTCTCCGGACCCCTATGTCCGGAGTATCCGGACATATACCCGGAGTTTCCGGGTACCGCTCTTCCAACGGCTAGTTTCTGGGAGAGGGGGTATAAATACCCCTCATACCCCTCTCACACTCTCTCTCTTGCTCATTTTCGACCAGACCTGCAGAAAGCCTAAAGAGAGCCCTCTCACTCCCCATTTGCTTCATTCTTGAGTGATTTTCGTTGGGGTTTGAAGTGAGATTGTTGCAAGAGCTAAGATTGTGCAAGTAAGCCTTGATTTCATCTCTTGAGCACATCAAACCAAGTCTAGCCCGTGGATTCTAGTTTATTACTCTTGGAGCTTCAAGCTCCTAGACGGCTAGGCGTCGCTTGTGATTGCGTGATTGTTTTGTGAGCATCACAGCTGGTTTGTAATCTTCTTTCCTCTCTGAGAAATTCATAGTAAGTGACCCTAGGGTTTGAGCATTGGTCTCACCCTTGGGAGAGGAGCATAGAAGTTCTTGAGCACCGTCTCTTGAATTCTTCCTCAACGGAGACGTAGCTCCTTTGGGAGTGAACTTCGGGAAACAAATTCTGTGTCATTCTCATATTTCTACCTCATACTTGTGATTATTTGCTTGTGAGACTAACCTTTTAGGGTTTGAGGCCGATCTACTTTTGTACAAGTCTCACGAGAAAGAAAACTGGTGAGAAACACTCCAGAGGTACCACTAGTCCCTCTAAATTTACCTGATTCAATTTACAGCATCGAAAATAGTGATTAGTAGCACGTTCTTTCATACCCGGACAGTCCGGACAATATATCCGGAAACTCCGGACTCTACATCCGGAGTATCCGGACATATATCCGGAGTATCCGGATACCTGTGTTGCTAACCGTGTTCAAAGTGTTTTAAGTTGCAGATTAGCCTATTCACCCCCCCCTCTAGGCATCTTGAGGTCCTTTCAATTGGTATCAGAGCGAGGTTCTCCATATTTGAAGCTTAACCGCTTGGAGAGTCAAGATATCGAGTGACACTTCATCCAAGGGTCAAGCCGATCCAATGGTTGAAGTTCAGAAGGAGAAGTCTTCTGAAAGATCAGAGGATAAGAAAAAGAACAGGCTACAAGAAGAGGAAGAAGATTTGGAAACAACCGACGATGAGATGTCATTTCAAGAATGGAAGGCTTGGAGGAAGAAGAAGAAATTGCAAAGAAAGAAAGAGAAATCAAGCACTAAGGTTATGATCGAGTCAAGTGATGACTCGGACAATGACTACAAGAGAAGATCTTCAAGCTCTTCAAAGGTGAAGAAAAGAGCCAACTATCACCAAGTTGGTCATGACTATACATTTCAAATTCTGAGTGATCATAGTACTTCAATTCACATGGGAAAGCCCCCTTATTTTGATGGAACGGGGTATAATCAATGGAAGACCAAAATGTTTGGTTATTTGAGTGCAATTCACAAGGATCTATGGAAAATCATTGAAGTAGGGTGTGAGATCCCGGAAGATGGAGAAGCCACAACACCCGTTCAAGCATATGTCTTACAAAGAAATTATCAAGCATTGAACATTCTTCACACTTCCGTGAGTCCGAAAGAGTTTGACAAAATTGAAGATTGCTCCACCGCCAAGGATGCTTGGGACACTCTCCAAGTAAATCATCAAGGGTCAAGAAAAGTCCGAGAATCAAGAATCAAGACTTTGGAAGATGAACTAAGTCTATTCTCCATGAAAAAAGATGAAACCGTTAAGGAGATGTATAACCGCATGAAAAAGATCACCAATCAAATCAAATCTCTTGGTGGAGACAAATGGGGTGATCGTGAGATAGTGGATAAGCTCTTAACCGTCTACATGGCTAGGGATGTCACATTACCTAGTTTGATAAGAGCGGAAAGAGGTTTCAAGCATTTCACCGCCGAGAATGTTCTTGGAAGAATTGAGGCTCATCATGATCAATTGAAGAGAGTTAAAATAAATCAAGATTTAGCCGATCTACAAGAGCAAGCTGCAAAGAATAATAGGTTGGCTCTTCAAGCTAAGTTGAAAGGCAAAGAAAAAGCACCTCAACCATCAAAGATTGATGACTCTAGTGATAGTGAAGATGATGAGCTTGATGATGAGCAAATGGCCTTTTTCATCAAGAAATTTAGAAGAGTTCTAAGGAAGGGCAACTTTCGAAACTTTGGCAAGAACAAGAATGAATCAAGAAGAAGATCAAGCAAGCCATGCTTCGGTTGCAAGAAAATCGGGCATTTCATTGCGGATTGTCCGGAAGAAAAGAAGAAGAACAAGAATGCCAAGGAGAGTTCATCCAAGAGGGATAAGCCAAGATATAAAAAGCATGTTGGTGAAGCTCATCTTGGTCAAGAATGGGATTCAAATGAAGAAAGCAACTCCGACAATGAAGACATTGCAACCATGGCATTCAAGACTTTATCTTCACATCAACCAAGCTTGTTTGAAGATCTCACCGATGATGAAGGTCAAGACCAAATTATGTGCTTGATGGCAAAGAACTCAAAGGTAATATCTCCAAACTCATCGGATGATGAAATAGATGATGATGATGAAGTTGCTAGTCTTATTAAACAATATGGCAAGAGTGCGGCAACTAGAATAATGAAATTAATAATGAAACTAGATGATCTAGATGAGACTCTTGAATCACAAGAGGAATTGTTTAGGCTTGAAAGAGAAAAATCCGAGACTCTTGAAAAGAACCTTACCTATGAAAGGAAGGAAAACAAGAGGCTTGGAGAATCTCTAAAAGCTAAGGATAATATGCTTCTTGAGGTAGAAGAGTCATTTACTAGTGAAAAGAGGAAAGTGGATGACTTAACTAAAGAACTTTTTTTAGTTGAAGACACTCATGCTAGATTAAAGAGAGACAATGATAAACTTCAAGAAAGCTTAACAAGCTTGCAAGCCATGAACACGGCACTTGAAGTTAAAGTTAGCACTCTCCTAGTAAGTTCCTCTAACACTTGTAAGACATCAAAGTCATCTAGTCCTTCAACTAGTAATGGTTGTGCACGATGCTTTAATGTTGATATTCAAACTTGTGTGACTAACCATGCCGAAGTGCAAGCCATGAGGAAAGAGATTAGTAGACTCACCCAATTGGTGCAAGAAGAGGAAATATCTCACAAGGGAGTACTCAAGACAAATCCCTCACCGAGGGTAGGTGAGTTTGAGAAGCATACCAAGGGGTTTGGTTCAAGATACTTAAGTAAATATGGTTTTGTGAAAGGTAAGGGATTAGGAAAGAATGAAGATGGCACTTCTCAAACCATTCCTTATGTCAAGAATAACAAGAAGGCCGCCTTAGGGGCAAGAGGAGGCCTAGTGAACATGACAACTTCCATCCATAGGAGAAGTAGTGAGAAGCAAGGGTTAAGTCAAATCAAGTTTGTCAAGAGAGGCACAACATGTGATGAAGGTGCCAAAATTGTTGCATCCTCTTTGAAGCAAGACAAATTTCAAATGCCCAAGACACCAAAAATATTATCTCAAATGTCATTTTATGCGGATTATGTTTTAACTAGGAACCACCATGGTAAAGTGGTTGCTAGGTTTGTGGGTCACCGCTCATGGAACACTAAGGTGAAAAGCCATGTGTGGGTACCCAAAGTGCTTTTGACTAACACTCAAGGACCCAAGTATTGTTGGGTACCTAAAAGAAAGGAATAATCTTGTTTTGTAGGAATACTTTTCCGGTGGATCAACATGGGTGATTGATAGCGGATGCACCAATCATATGACCGGAGAAGGAAGCATATTTGAGAGTTTGAAAGAATCAAATGATGATCATTACATTACTTTTGCCGGAAATCAAAAGGGAAAAGTGCTTGGTACCGGTAGTATTGTTCTAAACCCAAAATTCTCTCTTTCAAAAGTTCTTTTGGTCGAATCTCTTGGGTATAATTTGCTATCCATATCACAACTGTGTGCATCGGGTTTCAATTGTTTATTTACTAACGAAGGTGTGACCGTCATTAGGAGAAGCGATGGCTCCGTTGCCTTCAAGGGTGTACTCAAGGGAAAGCTTTATCTAGTGAATTTTTCACAAGAAAAGGCTCAACTTGATACATGCTTGGTGGCAAAGTCTAGCTTGGGTTGGTTATGGCATCGCCGACTAGCTCATGTTGGGATGAGAAATCTCAACAAGCTCCTAAAGGGGGATCACATTCTAGGACTAACAAATGTCTCTTTTGAGAAAGATCGTATTTGTAGTGCTTGTCAAGCCGGAAAGCAAGTTGGTGTTCCTCATCCATCAAAGAGCATCATCACCACCGTCAAGCCATTTGAACTACTACACATGGATCTCTTTGGTCCGGTGGCTTATATAAGCATTGGTGGTAACAAATATGGACTTGTTATTGTTGATGATTATTCTCGTTTCACTTGGGTATTCTTTTTGCATGACAAAAGTGTAGTGCAAGAGACATTCAAGAAATTTGCAAAAAGAGCTCAAAATGAATTCGAGACCAAGATCAAGAAAGTGAGAAGTGACAATGGCACCGAATTCAAGGACACCAACATTGAAGAATTCTTAGAAGAAGAGGGCATTGGGCATGAGTTCTCCGTTCCATATACTCCACAACAAAATGGAATTGTTGAAAGGAAAAATAGAACTCTCATTGAAGCCGCAAGAATAATGCTTGATGAATACAAGGTCTCGGATCAATTTTGGGCGGAAGCAATCAACACGGCATGTCACGCTATCAACCGTCTTTATCTTCACAAGATCTTGAACAAAACGGCCTACGAACTTCTACTTGGTAAAAAGCCTAATGTGTCATATTTTAGAGTTTTTGGAAGTAAGTGCTTCATTCTCAACAAGAAGCCCAAGAACTCTAAATTTGCATCTAAAGTTGATGAAGGTTTTCTTCTTGGTTGTGCCTCAAATGCTCATGGATATCGTGTCTTCAACAAAACCTCCGGTTGTGTTGAAGTTGCGTGTGACTTGACATTTGATGAATCTAATGGCTCTCAAGAAGAGCAAGTTGATGATGTTGTAGGCATAGAAGAATCACCAAACAAGGCGATCAAGAAGCTAGCTACTGGTGAAATAAAGCCACAAGAACAAGAGGATCAAGACGATGATGATGTGTTGATGTTCAAAGGGTCATCTACATCGACTTCCGCGGCGCAACCCGGAAACTCCGGGTATATATCCGGAGACTCCGGATCACCTGTCCGGAGTATCCGGACACAGGTCCGGAGTATCCGGGTTACAGAAGATGAAACATCATCTCCACATCAAGATCAACCTCAGGCTGAACAAGAAGTCGAGCCTATACAACATGAAGCTCAAGTTCCTCATCCAAGAATTCATCAAATTATTCAAAAGGATCATCCCGTGGATAACATCCTTGGAAGCATAAACAAAGGGGTAACTACTCGTTCTCGTTTAGCAACCTTTTGTGAACATTACTCATTTGTTTCTTCTTTGGAACGACTTAAGGTTGAAGAAGCTCTGGATGATCCGGATTGGGTGATGGCCATGCAAGAAGAATTGAACAACTTCACACGGAATGAAGTCTGGTCCTTGGTAGAAAGACCCAAGCAAAACGTCATTGGAACAAAGTGGGTCTTTCGAAACAAACAAGATGAACATGGCGTGGTAACAAGAAACAAGGCAAGGTTGGTTGCTCAAGGCTTCACTCAAATCGAAGGTTTGGATTTTGGTGAGACTTATGCACCCGTAGCTAGGCTTGAGTCAATTCGTATCTTGCTTGCCTTTGCAACTCACCATGATTTCAAGCTATACCAAATGGATGTGAAGAGTGCTTTTCTTAATGGACCAATCTCCGAATTGGTATATGTTGAGCAACCACCGGGCTTTGAAGATCCTAAGCTGCCTAATCACGTCTACAAGCTCCATAAGGCGCTCTATGGGCTTAAGCAAGCTCCTAGAGCATGGTATGAATGCCTTAAGGATTTTCTCTTAAGGAAAGGCTTTGAGATAGGCAAAGCCGATCCTATTCTTTTCACTCGCAAAGTTGACAAAGAAATTTTTGTGTGCCAAATATATGTCGATGACATTATATTTGGTTCAACTAATCAATCTTGGTGCGAGGATTTTAGTAGGATCATGACGAAGAGATTCGAGATGTCCATGATGGGAGAGTTGACATTCTTTCTTGGCTTTCAAATCAAGCAACTCAAGGAAGGAACCTTTATTTGTCAAACCAAGTATACCAAAGATATGTTGAAGAAGTTTGACATGGAGAATGCTAAGCCCATCAAGACACCCATGCCGACTAATGGACATCTCGATCTAAATGAGGATGGCAAGGCCATAGATCAAAAGATATATCACTCCATGATTGGATCCCTTCTTTACCTTTGTGCATCTAGGCCCGATATCATGCTTAGTGTGTGCATGTGTGCAAGGTTTCAAGCTAATCCTAAGGAATGTCATCTTATGGCTGTTAAGAGAATTCTAAGATATTTAGTTTTCACTCCGTACCTTGGCTTGTGGTATCCCAAGGGCTCCACTTTCAATCTACTTGGCTACTCCGATTCGGATTATGCCGGTTGCAAAGTAGATAGGAAGAGTACATCGGGGACTTGTCAATTTCTTGGCCGGTCCCTTGTGTCTTGGAGTTCCAAGAAACAAAATTCCGTTGCCTTATCCACTGCCGAAGCCGAATATGTTGCTGCAGGTGCTTGTTGTGCACAACTACTTTGGATGAAATCCACCTTGAGCGACTTTGGTTGTAAGTTTAGCAAGATTCCACTCTTGTGTGACAATGAGAGTGCAATCAAGCTAGCGAACAATCCCGTTAACCACTCAAGAACCAAACATATTGACATAAGGCACCATTTCTTGAGAGACCATGAAGCCAAAGGAGATATCGTTTTAAGTCATGTGAGCACCGATAAACAACTAGCCGATATCTTCACTAAACCACTTGATGAGCAAAGGTTTTGTACCTTGAGGAGTGAGCTAAATATTTTGGATTCTCGTAACTTAGTTTGAGATCATGCACATGTTTGAGTGCTATAGAGAAATTATCTTGAAAAATCTACTAGAATTAGTAGGAGTGTGATTTTGAAAGTAATTTGAATCTTTTCTTACTTGCTTGAGACTATTGTTCCCATTGTTGATTGCTGGCTAGTCTCAAGTTAAGTAAGCCTCTCACATCACTAGATCTCTCTTATCAAAATTCAATCCTATTCTCTTTGGAATCCTTCACAGTTTTAGGGGGAGCCGGATACTCCGGACATACGTCCGGATACTCCGGATATCCGGATACTCCGGACATACATCCGGATACTCCGGATGGTAAAACCATCTTATATATATACCGCGGGGGGGGGGGGGGTCGGTCAAAACGGTTCTATCTCTTATTTTTCACCTCCACCGCGTCTCTCCTCCTCTCCACTGTCTCCCTCTCGCCCAAGGGGCGATTTCCACCATCTTTTCCCGTAAGGTTTGCGAATCATTGGAGGGAGTGCTTCATCTCGTCCGGAATCTCCGGAGAACGCTTTGGATTTGGAGTTTCCCGCGCTTTCCTCTTCATTAAGGTATTCAAACTTCAAATCGCCCGATCTCTCAATGTAGTGGTCCAAACTAGATATCCTTTGGGGCATTATCTTCCCTCATATGCAGCAGCTTGTGCCCCAAATTTCATTCAAATCCCATGGGCAAATCTCTAGATTTCATGAAAGTAGGGTTTACATGTCGATGCCCGGAGACATATATCCGGACATATATCCGGACTCTCCGGATTCCTAGAGATTCAGCCCACCTGTCTCATTCCTATTTCGTCTAGCTGCTCCTAATCGATATATCCTATATCCAGGCTATGGGACGTGAGCGTGCACCTGCTTCTTCCGGCCAGAGACGGCAAAAACGCCGTCATGATCCTCAAATCCAAGAGGAGGAAGTTTCACCTCCTAGCCCTCCTCCAAGAGAACTTCGTCCTCACCACCGTCCGGGCAAAGAGCCTGCAGGAAGCAGCTCACAAGCCCGTCCACCTCGTCAAGCTCCATACATGATGCCAAGCATGGCAGTGCCTCCTCCTTCTCGGGCTAATCCATCAAGACGGGGAATTGCTTGGGATATCTGCCCTCGCACTCCTCCTCGTCTTCAAGTTGAATATCCACAAGATCAACGTACATATCCAAGGTGCCCAAAGCTTCACCGTCCTCAAATTCTCACTGAGTTTTCTACCACCATGGGGAGGAACTATTTCAAGCAGACTGTGGCTCTCACTGATGCGCGTAAGGAGGATGTATACAAGTATGAGAAGGCTGAAAATTTGGAAAGGAGATTTTGGTGTCAGTTACATCAAGATTTCTACTCCTCCGTTGTCATGCGCAAGGGCAAAGCTCCAATTGTTCCTTGCAAGTATGTTGATTGGGAGTATTTTGAAAGGATGAATGACCCATTCTTCAATCAAGCTATTGAAAAGTGCAAGGAATTTGGTCTTTATGACATCATGGGCTTTCGGTATGATTGGAATGAGGAGATTCTTGCTCAATTTCACTCCTCTCTATTTTATGACGCAAGGCAAATTGCCTTCTTTTGGACTACCGAGGGAGTGAAATATGGAGTTGACTACATGACATTCTCTAGACTCCTTGGACTTGGCTCAGAGGATGAGAAGAGGGATCCTATTCATGTGGAACATCAGTTAAAGCCAAGTCAATTACCGGCTATTTTCTACAACCCTATTCTAGCGGAAGCCGGCAATGCAAGCACTCTTCAACCATTCTACTACACCATGAACCAATTCTTTCGTGCCACCATTGATGCTAAGGATGGTGATGCCACTGCTCTTAGGTACTTTGCCTGCAATCTCCTTGCCCGTGTCATGCCCGGTGGGCGACCTTTCTCCATTATGGATTTCATTTGGAATGAGTTAAGGAGGACGATGAATGATCCCCAAAAGTTTCTACCATCTGCTCCTTACATTATGTATATGATTGAGAGGGTCACCAAGGTCACCTTTCCCAAGGATTGCAAGCACGCTGCCCTTCACCTTCGTCCTCGATCCGGTGATGCACCACACGCCCCTCCTCTTCATGCCGGTGCCACAAGGAACCCAAGGTTTGACCCAGCTCCATCTTATGCGGGTCCATCTTCCTCTCATCATGGTCATCATGATTCTTTTATCAAGAGAGCTCTTAAGAGCATTTTCTGCATGTGCAAGACTGCAACTCACGAAATCAATGAAACCGCCGTGACATTATTGAGATTAAGAGTCACTTGGGGCTTCCGGCGGATCCATACCATGAGTTGCCCGAGTTTGATGACCCATTTGCCGAATGGGATGCTGCGGATGAGGCCGCCACTGCTGCTGCTCATGCTCCTCTTCCTCGCCCACGTCAGCGCACTCGTGCTCCTACACGATCCCGTCGCTCTCCTCCTCGTGGCCAAGAGATTTTTGATGAAGAGGAAGAGACCGAGGAAGAAGCACCTCCAAACTACCGTGAAATACTCGATTCGGATGAGGATGAGGACACCTCCGATGAGGATGCCCAAGATGATGATGAGTAGAAGACTTTCTTGCCATTTTTCATTTCCTTTTTGGCACTTGATGACAAAGGGGGAGTGAAAATGTCATTTATGTACTCATTTGGGCTATGTATCAAATTGTTAACTTTATGCGTTTCTTTTGAACAATTCTCATGTAAGGACTATGTGGTGTGAGGAACTTTGTAATGTGTGCTACTCTGTGATTCACTAGTTAGCAGTTTGTTTTTAAGGATGAGCTGATAGTGTGATCTAAATTTGATTATGATGCAATGTCTTTTCTGTGTTAGATGGTCTGGATACTCCGGATATTATTCCGGATACTCCGGACACATGGTCCGGAGTCTCCGGATTGAAATCCGGAGTCTCCGGGTTATCTTGATCAAACACTAGTGTTTCCTGTTATATGACATGACTTTTGCATCACACACTTTTCAGCACACACATGCTCACCCCACTGTAGAATGTATAAAGAGTTTCCATATCTTTTTCTAAATATGCCAATCTTGACTTTAGAGAAGTCAATTTGAAATTCAAATTCATGGCATACATTAAGGGGGAGCTCTTTACATGCTTAAGATTACATTTTTATGGTTATCAAATCAGATACATGTGGGTTGTCATCAATCACCAAAAAGGGGGAGATTGAAAGATATCTAGGCCCCTAAGTGGGTTTTGGTGATATATGACAAAGCACATGTATATTTAATCGTGTTATTAAGCATGTGTGCAGGTGCTAATGGTGACTAAGCAAAGCTTTTAGAGAAGCGTGAACCCTCAAAAAGGATATGAAAAGCGGCGTCCTCAAGTGTTCTTAAAGACTAGCTTTTATTTTTGAAATTGAGTATAGGAACGCCGTACTATCAAGGGGAACTGTGATCCACTAGTGTAGACATGGTAGTTGTGCTCAAGAGAACCCACAAAAATCATAAGAAACCATCTCAACACTCAAAAGGGACTTAAATGTGAAATTCAGTGTCTAACCCGGAGTGTCCGGGTCATTGTCCGGAATGTCCGGATAGAACGTCCGGAGAATCCGGACGTATACCCGGAGTGTCCGGGTTACTGTTACCGGTCTGGAAAACCAGTTTGGTCCGGAGTCTCCGGACCCCTATGTCCGGAGTATCCGGACATATACCCGGAGTTTCCGGGTATCGCTCTTCCAACGGCTAGTTTCTGGGAGAGGGGGTATAAATACCCCTCATACCCCTCTCACACTCTCTCTCTTGCTCATTTTCGACCAGACCTGCAGA
Source organism: Panicum hallii (assembly GCF_002211085.1). Lineage (NCBI taxonomy): Eukaryota > Viridiplantae > Streptophyta > Magnoliopsida > Poales > Poaceae > Panicum > Panicum hallii. Next base: position 12,270,026 of record NC_038048.1, read on the forward strand.
AAGCCTAAAGAGAGCCCTCTCACTCCCCATTTGCTTCATTCTTGAGTGATTTTCGTTGGGGTTTGAAGTGAGATTGTTGCAAGAGCTAAGATTGTGCAAGTAAGCCTTGATTTTATCTCTTGAGCACATCAAACCAAGTCTAGCCCGTGGATTCTAGTTTATTACTCTTGGAGCTTCAAGCTCCTAGACGGCTAGGCGTCGCTTGTGATTGCGTGATTGTTTTGTGAGCATCACAGCTGGTTTGTAATCTTCTTTCCTCTCCGAGGAATTCATAGTAAGTGACCCTAGGGTTTGAGCATTGGTCTCACCCTTGGGAGAGGAGCATAGGAGTTCTTGAGCACCGTCTCTTGAATTCTTCCTCAACGGAGACGTAGCTCCTTTGGGAGTGAACTTCGGGAAACAAATTCTGTGTCATTCTCATATTTCTACCTCATACTTGTGATTATTTGCTTGTGAGACTAACCTTTTTGGGTTTGAGGCCGATCTACTTTTGTACAAGTCTCACGAGAAAGAAAACTGGTGAGAAACACTCCAGAGGTACCACTAGTCCCTCTAAATTTACCTGATTCAATTTACAGCATCGAAAACAGTGATTAGTAGCACGTTCTTTCATACCCGGACAGTCCGGACAATATATCCGGAAACTCCGGACTCTACATCCGGAGTATCCGGACATATATCCGGAGTATCCGGATACCTGTGTTGCTAACCGTGTTCAAAGTGTTTTAAGTTGCAGATTAGCCTATTCACCCCCCCCCCCTCTAGGCATCTTGAGGTCCTTTCAGTTACGACACCTACGATCGTGAGGTAAGGAGGTAAGGATCCTCAGCTAACTGGGGAGTTAGCCTTCCCGTCGGTGATGCGAACCGAACGCTGTTTCTCAAGCAGTGGCTTAATTGAGATGCTGCCAATATACCAACTTAGGTTGATTATATTGGGAGTATATGATTCGGCGCAGGGTATGGCGATCGCTGTTCATACCCCCATATTTTGTGGTACCCCTGTGAATACGTTGTTTCGATAACGTATGTTAACATTATCTGTACGGCGGTAATTGTACAGATGCTGTTTCTATAGTGAACAGTACTGTTTGGGGACGCTTTCATGTCATGCTGCCATGAAAGGTTCATGATATATATATATATATATATATATAAGTGTTCTTCTACAGGTACACTAACCACGAATAAGAGGTTAGGACGAGTAGGATTTATCACTTAGTTATTAGAGAGTGTCGTATGTGTTCTGCCATCGAAAATTAACTACGTAAGTCCGAGGATACTCGGCAGTTGTTTTGGTTGTGAGAACGAGTAGTACGTGCATGCATAATCTGTTGTCAAACAAAAGAATATCATGTATGTTTAATACTGCTAAGGATGAATGGTATGTTGTTTGGTTTCTGGAATGAGTTGATAGAGTTCTAATGGTAATTTTAAGTGGGATATCTTAAAGTACCTTAGGCTCCTATCTGATTTTTAGTCCTTGCTGTTATCAGAATTGATTCTCTCATTCTATTTATCTTGTACTTTCTCAAGCAAGGTAAAAGGTTTCACCATTTGCATTTTTGTTGTAGATGGCAGCCCCTCATAACATCTTTTGGGATCCGGCAGGGCATCTCCATACAAATGCCCTACATTGGGAGGGTTTTCCTCATTTGCTTTGGGAATCCTTAAGGTCGTTTGGCTATACCGACCCTCCACAGTATGATGCAATGGAATATCAGGAAGAGGGCATTTATCGGGCTCGGGTCAAAACGACTATCCCTCAACACCCTCATCGATCCCAATAGCAACCCATTGAAATTGAAGTGATGGGCTATCGAATGTGGATACCATTGAAGGGGCAGCACTGGAAGCTATCTATGTCTTCTGTAATCAACATCCTGGGGAAGTCGCAGGACAACCCATTGGTTTATTTGCTACGACGGATCCTAATGAGCCAGAGTGGAATCTCATGATAGTCCCTGAGAGTCATAGACTGGAAGGTCCACCGGAAGAAGCACTTCGAGGTGTGATACGATTTATGAATGTGCAGTATCATTACCAATTGTTACTGCGTCATGAGATGGGCCAATTGGTTAATGCTGCACGAAGTCTCTATAGGGAAGCTAATAGACATATCACCCAAGTGGATCAACTTCGAGCTTTGGTGATTGAGAAAGATGGAATCATTGCTACCCAAAACGAGACTATTCATCATCGGGAAGAACAAATCAATGACAGTGATGCGGCAATTACCCAATGCAACACGATCATTGAATTTCTTCAAGAATAGATTCATGACCTTATCCTCGAAGTTGGTGATGCCAATGCACACATAAATGAGCTACAACAGCAGCCTGTGCCTCCTGCAGTACCGGCCCCTGAAGAAGAAGAGGAAGATTCCGAGGAAATTGAGGGAGTCTCCGAGATTGATTCTGAGCACGGAGATCCTGTCATCAGCCCCCATCATTCCTCTTCGGGTAGTCAGTCATCAGTAGGCAACTTTGATGACTTTTAGTTGTGGTTGAGTGGGTGGTAGTTTAGTTGTAACTAGCGTAAAAAAAGATGTGACATAGGCGATGTGTAGTCTATCTAGATGTAGAACCACTTGTTGTATATGTGGCATGTGCTTTTAGGCAAAGGTTGGTAGTGGTTTGAGTGTGTTGATGTAAGATGTAAGGATCACCAGTGTTTATATAGCAATCTAAATCCTGTGTTTTGTTATCCGGTTCAATGTCCTTGCATTTGTTATGAGTGGATTGAATGGAGTGTATGAATTACATTTCCATCTAGTATTTGCATATCGTCTGAAATTGGAGTAAGAATATGGTTAATAATGGATATCTCCTTTATTCCAGATGGTTGGAGCTACTCGCGGAACCCCGGAAGGATTCCGGGTAGATCAGGCCAGTGGTTCTCAGCAACCGCCACCACCACCTCCAAATCTGGCCGAGGTTATGGCCCAGCAAACAGAGCTTCTCAACCAACTTGTACAAGCTCAGATGGGCCACTTCCATCAGCAACCCCGAGGCCGAGATGAACCCCTGTCAGCCAGTTACCAGGACTTCCATTATTCCATAAGGCAGATGAACCTCTGGATGCAGACGCTTGGCTTCAAACTATCGAAACCAAGTTCGCCTTATTATCTGCTTCATGTTCAGATGAAAACAAGGCGCTTTTCGCAGCCCAGCAACTCCGCGGCACAGCTCGCCTATGGTGGGATCATTTTTACGCCATGCAGCCTGCCGATCATGTTATCACCTGGGATGAATTCCGGACCGTCTTTCGAGCGCACCATATACCTGAAGGACTCATTGAGCGCAAGCTCAATGAATTTTTGAACCTAAGTCAAGGCACCCGCACCGTCATGCAATATGCACAAGTTTTCAATCACTTGTGCCAATATGCGGGATATCATGCGGACAGTGATGCCCACAAAAGGGATCGTTTTCGTCGAGGCCTAAATACCAAACTTAAAGAACGACTGAATTTGGTAAGGGCCGACAATTTTAATGAGTTGGTCAATATGGCCATTACTCAAGAAGATTGTATTTCAGCCCACAGAGCAGAAAAGAAACGAAAAGCACCTACAGGGCCTGCAACTCCACAATCGTCAAGGTATCGGTTGGTCCCGAGTAACACCCCTCGAGCCCCGCCTCGAGGCAATTTGCCTGGTAGATGGGTAGCCAGACCACCTCAACAGGCATGATTCAACCGACCACCAACGCCACAAATTCAACAGCAACCTCAACAAGGTCCGCGGCCGAGCTTTCCGCCAGCCACTCAAGGAAACAGCAACTATCGTTGTTTCAATTGCGGAAGCCCGTCCCACTTCATCAAGGACTGCCCTCAACCTAGGAAATCTTTCCAAGGGCAGACATCCAGTCCGATCAACAAGGGTAAGGGCAAGAGGCAGATGGTACAGGTCCGCCAAGGAAGGGTGAACCTCACCACACTCTCCGAGCTTCCTGAAGTGACACCGATAATGACGGGTACATTTTCTGTCAACCATCACCCCGTTATTGTTCTTTTTGATACTGGTGCCACCCATAGCTTTGTCAGTACAAAGTTTGGAACTAAGATAGGCCTGGATATTTATCCTGTTAGTGGGGTATATATGATAACAACTCCTGGTGGTAGCATCTCCTCAAACCAAGTTTGTAGAGGCGTGCCAATTCAAATGGGTAATAATCTAATGAGGACAGATTTACTATTACTAGACCTAAAAGGAATGGATGTTCTTTTAGGAATGAATTGGATGACCCAGTACCATGTATCTTTAGATATATCTTCTCGGACTGTGGAGATAGATTCACCTGAACACGAGCTTACCATTCTTTATCTTTCACAACTAAAGTATCTTAACTCTTGCACCTATACTGCATCTGGGATTAAGTTAATGGATATCCCTATTGTTTGTGAATATCCAGATGTCTTTCCAGATGATTTGCCTGGAATGCCCCCAGATAGGGATATCGAGTTCATCATAGACCTCCAACCTGGCACAGCCCCTATCTCTAAGAAATCCTATCGTATGCCACCTAACGAGTTGGCCGAGTTGAAAATCCAACTCCAGGACCTCTTAGACAAAGGTTTCATCCATCCAAGTGCATCACCATGGGGTTGTCCAGCACTGTTTGTGAAAAAGAAAGACAATAGCTTGAGGTTATGTGTTGATTATCGCCCTCTCAATGCGGTAACTATCAAAAATAAGTATCCCCTACCCCGCATTGATATTCTTTTTCATCAATTAGCCCGATCTAAGGTATTCTCTAAGATTGATCTTCATTCCGGCTATCATCAAATTAAGATCCGGCCTAGTGATATTCCAAAAACAGCTTTCTCCACTTGATATGGTCTATACGAGTATCTGGTCATGTCGTTTGGTCTTACCAATGCTCCAGCATATTTCATATACCTCATGAATTCTGTCTTCATGCAAGAACTCGACAAATTTGTTGTGGTCTTTATTGATGACATCTTGATCTACTCCAAAAACCCAAAAGATCATGCCTAACATCTTCATGTCATTCTTCAGCGATTGAGGGACCACCACCTGTACGCTAAATTCTCCAAGTGCGAGTTTTGGTTAGATACAGTAAAATTTCTGGGCCATACCATTTCTGGTGATGGTATATCCGTTGACCCCAGTAAGATATAAGAAGTGATGGATTGGAAACCCCCAACTTCAGTCCATCAGATCCCTAGTTTTCTTGGCCTAGCAGGCTATTATCGTCGATTCATCCCGGATTTCTCCAGAATAGCCAAACCTATGACTGAACTATTAAAGAAAAGTGTTAAATTCGCTTAGGATCAAAAATGTGATGATGCATTTCACATTCTTAGAGATCGTCTTACTACTGCTCCAATCTTGGCTCAACCTGATGTGTCAAAACCCTTTGACATCTATTGTGATGCATCAGGAACTGGACTTGGTTGTGTACTCATGCAAAACCACCGAGTAATTGCATATGCCTCACGGGCACTCAGAGTTCATGAACAGAACTATCCTACTATGATCTTGAGCTAGCAGCTATCATTCATGCCTTAAAAATTTGGAGACATCATTTAATGGGTACAAAGTGTCATACATACACCAACCATAAGAGCCTCAAATATATCTTTACACAAGCAGATCTAAATATGAGGCAAAGACGCTGGCTAGAACTAATCAAGGATTATGATCTAGAGGTGCATTATCATCCAGGCAAGGCCAATGTCGTTGCAGATGCACTCAGTCGTAAGGCACATTGTTCTTGCTCATCTGTTGAAGCTTTCAACAAAACTCTTTGCTGGGAAATGAGGAGACTTAATTTAGAAATCATTTCCCAGGGTGATTTGAACCATCTCTCAGTTGAAGCCACGCTTAAGAATGACATTATTCTAGCTCAGCAGCGTAGTAAGGGAGTTAGGATCATTAAGCAAGAGATAACACAAGGAGAAGGGAAATATAAGTGCTTCCAAGTGGATCCAGAAGGAGTATTGTGGTTCAACGAACGTATCGTTGTACCCAAGGACCATAAACTCCATAAACAGATAATGGATGAAGCCCATCTATCTAAATTTTCTATACACCCTGGTAGTACAAAGATGTACCAAGATCTAAAACAAAACTTTTGGTGGACCCGTATGAAACGAGAAATCGCCAAGCCAGTCATCTGAAAGCTGATGGTATCCTCCAACCTCTACCCATTCCCTCTTGGAAATGGGAAGATATCAGTATGGATTTTATTGTTGGTCTGCCTAATACTTCTTTGAGACATGACTCTATTTGGGTAATCGTTGATCGATTAACCAAAACTGCACATTTCCTTCCTGTACATACTACATGTAATGCCAAGAAGTATGCCGAGATTTACTTGGATCAGATTGTTCATCTTCATGGCATACCTAAGACAATCATCTCTGATCATGGGACACTATTCGTCGCTCGGTTCTGGGAGCAGCTCCAAGATGCTCTTGGAACTAAGTTATGCTCAGAGCTGGTGGGCAGACAGATGGGCAGACTGAAAGAGTAAATCAGATCTCATAAGATATGCTCAGAGCTTGTGCCCTCCAATATGATAAGCATTGGGATAAATGCCTACCACTGGCAGAATTCTCATACAATAACAACTATCAAACCAGTCTCAAGATGGCCCCATTTGAAGCATTGTACGGTCACCGTTGCAGAACTCCTTTGAGTTGGTCACAAATCGGAAATCTTTGGACCAGATCTTGTCAATGAGCCAGAAGAGAAAGTAAGGATTATACAGACAAATCTGAAGGCAGCTCAATCTCGACAGAAAAGCTACGCTGATATACGAAGAAAACCATTACAGTTTCAAGTCGGAGACTTTGTATATCTTCGAGTATCTCCTGTTCGAGGTATTCAAAGGTTCGGCGTAAAAGGAAAACTTGCTCCTCGATACATCGGACCCTTTGAAATCCTTGAAAATTGTGGACTCGTAGCTTACCGTCTTCAACTTCCTTCTCAACTAACGGCCATCCATAACATCTTTCATGTATCTCAACTGAGGAAATGTGTCAAGGTTCCTACTGAAATTATCGATCCTCAGACAATCGAAATCGAAGCCGACCTAACCTATACAGAACATCCAATCAGAGTGCTAGACACCAAAGAAAGGAGTATTAGAAGGGAAACCATTAGGATGTACAAGATTCAGTGGAACCATCACACAGAAGAAGAAGCAACATGGGAAACTGAGTCTTATCTTCAGCGTAATTTCCCAGACTTCTTCCAAGCCAATCTCCGACATTGATCATTTAAATTCTTCTATTCCAGAATCTTGGGACAAGATTCTTTTTAGGGGGGAAGGCTGTGACATTCAGGTAATTGGAAAATAGGGACACTAGGTTTTGGTATGATATACGTATGATATATGTATGTTTACCATGGTATATGTGGGTACTACAAAAAGGCTAGGGGTATATCTGTATTTTCTATAAACTATAGGCTCTTAAATGTCATTTGGGTGAAATAGAAGGTAGCACTAGAACCTAGGAGAAAAATAATACCAAGTGCTAAATTTGTATCTTTATAGGAAGGAAAGTGAAAAAGGGAGGTTAAATCTTAAGAACAATGGGTTTGTGGTGTAAAGATAGGGACCTATGTGTAATTAAAACAAAAACTATAGGGCTTTTATGTAAAATAATTGATGTGTAAAAGTAATTTTTATGTTTACTTGAGGGCTAATATGTAAGAGTACAAGTCATCATGACCTTCCATGAACTTTTGCAAATGCGTTCAAAATTTGATCAAATTCACTTTGGTAAGGATCAAGGTAATTCAAATTTTACTTTTATTCAAAACCTATCTTGTAAAGCTGTAAACTTTGAGCTTTTGAACTTGAGCCCTAAAGCATTTTTGTAGAGTTTGAAAAACTCTACAACTTTGATTTTAGGCACTTTTTCATTTGAGCTTTAAATCAACGGGGAATTTCACTTTACAGAGAGGTCCTTGGATCTTTTTAATTTTACATATGAGTCCTTGGACGTTTTCCCCTCTCATCTTCTTCCTCTGAGCCCTTCTGCTCCCCTGCTCTGCTTCTGCCGCCGATGCAGTTCCTTCCCCCGGCCGCCGCCGTGCAGAGCGCCGCCCTCCACCTCCTGCTCGCCCTCTCCACGCGTCGCCCGGCCCTTCCTCCCGGTGCCTGCATCACCCTCGCTGGCCATCCCTCGTCCCTCCATGTCGGGCAGACACTCCCGCACGACCACCACGCACTTCCAACGAGCTCCCGTCGCCGTCCATCCTTTCCCCTTCAAATTCTCCTGCCCAGAGCCGTGTGAAACTCTTCCCCAAACCTTTCCCCCACTTCTCAAGCTAAACCAGCAGCTCTCCTCGCCGAATTTCAACCAGTGGCTTTGTTCTGTGTGCCGCCACTGATCCCCTCCAGTGAGCCCTGCTGTAGGAGAGGGATTAGCCCTGGATGTGCAGTGTTCCCAGTGATTCGTGGGCTTGTGGTGCTTCGGGACTCATGGGTTGGGTTGGGACGTCGTAGCTTGCGCAGGAACGCGGCTTGCGCCGCCGTGCGCCGCAGCACCATGGCGCCGCTGCGGGGCGTAGCCCCTTGCTTGAGCACGTTCCTGAGGGGGTGTGGATGCTCCTTGTGCTGATCCCGATTTCTGGGAAGCTCGGGGATCACCGGAACGGGGACGCCGCCGTGACCGAGCAGCTGCAGCTGCGGGCGGCCAAGTACTGCACCGATGGGCTGCCCTACGAGGGGGAATAGGAGAGGAGGGAGTTACCTTGGGTCGCCAGGCAAGCCGTTGACCCAAGGCTGGGAGCCGGGAAGCCTTGCTGCCGGCAAGGCTTGTGGCGCCGCCGTCCTGGCATCTCGGCCTTGGCTGTGGGCAAAGGGGGGGGAGAAGAAACAGGAGACCCCACCTATAAGAGAAGAACAGAGAGGGAGGGGTGGATGTGTAAAGGGAAGAGAGTTTCCGAGGGGTTTTCTGCAAAAAGTTGTAGTTAGATTTCTTTCCAATGGCTGAAATATGTTTAACTCGGTATAAATTGTAGAAAAATCCAAAAACTGCAAAACTAGTTTTGTTAGAAACTAGATTTCAAACCCTACAACTTTTGTTAATACAGTTTAGTGTGAAACTAAATGCTTTTATGTCTATTTTAAATCTAAAGTTGAGAGGTATTTTTGTGTGTAACTTCTATACCTTAACTCTGTTTCTTATGATTTTTGGTACGTAATTGCTATGAGTCCTATGTGATCTTATGTTGAAGTTTTAAACTTAACTTTGTTTTGTAATATAAGTTCTTTTGAGTTTGGGGCAATTCAAATTTTGAAATAATTTAAAAATTAGTTAAGCATGTTCCCTAGTTGATTAAATCTTTTTATCATAACCTAAAGTGTTGATAATTAGTATGTTATTAAACTTTCAAAAATTTTATGATCCTATTTACCTAAGTTGTGAATTTTAAACTTGGAATTTGAATCCAAATGCAAATGTTATGGTTCCTATTTGCAATAAATCCAGTATTATGATCATGGCTCAATTATAAATAGTAATTCAAGTCTAAACCCCTATGTTTCATGAACTCTTATGGGTTGACTTGGTGGAATTGCAACTTTTGTAACATAAGATCTCAAATTCAAATCCCGTCTTACTTAAATTGTTGCATATCATATAGAATCAACGACGCTCGATGACGGAGATTACGAGTTGGTCTTAGGGCAAGACCAAGGGTTTTCTGAAGACTCAACACAAGTCGTCGAGGAACTAAGGGCCTGTTCGGATCCCAGTGAAAGAGAAAGAGAAAGAGCAAAATTTTTGCTCTTTTGCACTTTTTTTGCACTTTTGGATCCAAACACCCCAAAGTGCAAAAGGGCAAATGCTACCGTAATTTTGCTAATTATGGATTAATTAGGCTTAATAGATTCGTCTCGTCATTTAGTCCTCATCTATGTAATTAGTTTTTTAATTAAACTATATTTAATACTTCTAATTAGCGTCCAAACATCTGATATGACAGGAGCAAAAATTTTACCATTTGCTCTTTTGCCATTTGCCCTTGGATCCGAACACCACCTAACTGAAGCCCCGAACCAAAGTTCGAAAGCCTCTGACACTCCTGCCCCAATCCCACTCAAGAAGGCAAGCCCCGATGCATATCCCAATATTTCAAGTTATTACCATTTCACTTATACATTGTATATATTGCATTACGTCGAGGAGTTGGTGTAACATTACTGTAATTAGAATATAGACACTAGGTATTAGTGTGCTAAATTAAGGTTTGTACAGAGAATTAGGGGTGTATTTGTAAATTATGAATTTTATAAGTCCTTATGTACAAGTGTGTGAAAATGTTCTTAAGTGTCAAATTCAGATGGCTATAGAAAAGAAAAGAGCAAAAGTTAAATAAACCTAAGGGAAATAGACTTTATATGAAATTAAAGACCTTTATGTGATTAATACAAAGATATAAGGACTTACATATAAAATGGTTGAAAGATAAAAGTAAAACTTAGTTTTACCTAAGGGTTAAAGTGTAAAAAGAACTAGTCATGATTACTGCAGAAAATCTTACAAAGTGAACCCAAACATTAAAGCATTTTGTTTAAATTGTAACACAAAGTTTATAATTTGAGTTGTGTTCAAAAGTTCAAAATAAAACCGTACCCTTTGAGATTTTGAACTCGAGCTCTAAAGCATTCTTGTAGTATTTGAAATTCTCTACAACTTTGCCTTAGACAGTTTCCTCATTAGGATTTTGTAGCAGTGGGAAATTTTAGTTTACAGAGGGGTCCCTAAATTCTTTGGAATTTACGAACAGATCCTTCTGACTCCAGCCTGCTTCGTCTTCCTCTGACCACCACCGCTTCCCTCACTGACCTCTGCTCTGCCACCGCCACTCACCGCCGGCGCAGGCTCCCGAGCTCCACCTCCAGCTGCTACACCGTCCACGCGTCATCTCCCCCTCGATCCCGGCCTCTTTCCTCTCCTTTCCTGGCCTCACACGCGCGCGCCACGACACCCCGAGACATCCCCGGCCGCCACCTCCTCGCCGTCGTGGACAGCTCACTGCCATGCCTTAACCTCTTCCCTCTCGCGCGCAGCAGCACCACTTCAACACACATATCCTATTCTGTTACTCCCAGAGCCCAATTCTGAGGAACCGAGCCGCATTCCTTCGCCGCCGTCTGCCTCCGCTCCGACCGCGCACGGCACGCCCGTGGGCAGCCCTCACCAGCTCACCCCCGCCCCAATCAACACCGGCACAAGCTTCCCCGTGACTTGCTCGTGCTCAACAACCAACTGTTCTCCCCCAATTTCCACTGAAACTTCGTCTCCGACGAAGCGCCGCCGCCGCCACCTTCGGCCTCACCGTGGACAGCTCGACCCAAGCCCTTTCACGCCAACACAACACCGTAGCCAGCACCACATCATCACCCTGAAGCTGCCCGACCTATTCATTGGCTCTCTGGTCCACACCCGTGTCTTCCCGACGCTCGCCGGCGTTCTTCCTCGCCGCCGCCGCTTTGGTCTCCGTCGATTACCCTCGATCCAATGTCTATTCTTCCAATTAATTGTACCTACATGTTCCCCGTGACTCACTGGCTCTCGTGCACAGGATCTTGGCCGACGTTCACCACCGGAGCTCCGCCGTCGACGGTGACCTCTCCGCCGTCACCTCGGGCTCAAGTCGAACTCCATTTCTCCGGTCATCTCAAGCCTCGACAAGTGGTGTCATAGAACCACAGTAAGCTACTGAGCCTGTCCCTGCCCTTGGACCTCGCCGCCGGTGACCGCCGTCGCCGGAACACGGCCGCCCCTGTCTTGCTCTGTTCGGGTTCATGGCCAAGGACCTCGGGTTAGAAGGAAAAGAAACCCAGGGGGTTAAGTGCATAGCCTAAGACTCGGTTGAATAGTGCCGAGGGACCTCCTTATGTAAATATTGCTGCCAACTTAGAAATGCTATATCTCTTCGAGGAAAAATCATAAAATTGTAAACTAAATTTTGTTGGAATCTTTAGATAAAGATCTACAACTTCACTTAAAGGGGCAACTTCAGTTTCTGAATGTTTGATGATTAAATTTAAATACCAAATTTAGTTGCTTGTAGGCTTAGAAAATGCATAGTAATTCATAGAAAAATGATAAAATGGTAAAACCAGTGATGATAATTTTCTTTTAACATGTAGAATTGAAGAAAAATAATTAACCCTGTACTCTAGTATTATTTTCTTAATGAACAAGTTTTATTAGAAATAATGTGTAGTTTCCTTAGTATAATTAATAAACACACTTTTAAATGTTCAAAAATCATGAAAAATATATTAAGGTTCTGTTTTGTAATATTGCAACATGTTATTAAGTTTCCAACCAAGGATTAGGTATTAAATAAGTTGGATATAATATAATTGATCTATCATGCAATGGTAACTTAAAATTAATATAAATAATTAATGTAGTCATTGTATGAAGCGTTTAATATAATTATTAGGAACCACACCACCAGTTGCCCCATGCCACTAGTTGAATACTTAACATAACTAAGTTTGCTGTTTAATGTATCTAAGTGAACTAGTTAGTGCTCTATAAATGACTGCCCAGTACCGGGTAGTTAGGAAATTTATCGAAATGAAATGTTAGTTATTTTGGATTGCAACTTTATCGGTAAGTGGAATAAAAATAAAGGTAATCCATAACTTGTAATTTTGCATTTCATATAGACTCGACCACTCTCGCTGACGGGGATTATCAGCTGATCCCGGAACAAGAAGAAGTTTATTCTGAAGACCCCGGGAATCTCGTCGCGGATTTCTCTGAAGCCCCGAACCAAGGTTCGGAAGAAAATATTTTTACTAACCCCAACCCCACCAACGAAGGCAAGCCCCGGACATAACCCCTACCTTATTACACTGCAACCTATATTATTTAAATATATATCTTTATGCATTAGGTTCTTAAGAGTTGTTTGGAAACCTTAGTTGCATAATTCCAGGTACCTATGTTTTGAACACTAGAACTGAAGTTCGACTAGCTGCTATGCTAATAGGACCGGTAGAAGTCGAGTGATTTCCTGTCACTCACGCGATATAGGAATTGTGATGTTTACATTCATGTTATCACTATAAGGATGACGGACGGGAGTTTTATAAGGTATCATGGTCAAGATGATACCCCGTCTGTGTTGATGAATTTGATAAGGTCGCAGTGTGTGGTAGCGGTGGTTAAGCGTTTGAAAGTACTAGCCACATGCCGTGAAATATGGTAAGCGGTAAGCCTAGTAACTGATCGGCCCGAGGAGTGGACATACCCCCCACCACATGTATTTGCTTCTTTTGGTTACTTAGTTCGACGTGTAGGCATACGTGTTGCTGGGCAACCAGGAGTATGGGTTTTGTAGTCGCGCTACAGACGTACGTCCTGCACTTTGGATGTGCGTATGACCTGCAGTCGCTTGTGGTGGCACTGATCCACGAGTCAGAATGAAAGGCAAACGGTTGCTTCGGAACGACCCTGTGGTGTTCCAAGCGTGTGAGTTAGGTTTACCTTGCAAGGGTTGAATCTCGATTCAGAATCGTCCGCCTCTCACGATGTATGAGATTGCTTATTCCCTTTACCACATAGAGTAACAAGAGCAATTATGTGATTATTAAAGATGATGTTTGAGTAAAGATTCTACCATGTTTGAATAGTTATAGGTGCTTACCTAGAATGGTTAATCAACTAGAATCTGAAAATTAAAAGTTGAAATTAAGGATCTACTCTTTGTTGCTTTTCAGCTGAAAACCCTACCCAAAGCTAAAAGCCATCATGAGTCTAGTTATGGGCTAAGATATACCCAATTCCGGGTAAGTCTTGCTGAGTATTAGTATACTCAGCCTTGCTTTTGTTGATTTACTTCAGGTAATCCTTCTGATGAACCAGCATTCATTACACCGTGGCCCTACCCTTTGCCTGATGGTTGGTCCGTGGAATGGGATCCGTCCCCGGCCAACACAGATTCCGCCGAGTGATATTATGCCAGGGCTAGCATAATATCTGTAATGACGATGTGTATAATGTCCACGCTTTTCAAACTCCGCTGCTTTGATTAAAAACTTAAACTTGTTTTGTAATAATCTCTCCTCAGTGAGAGCTAGTGATACTTTGTATATTTTTGTAATATAACTGCCTGTGGTGTAATTTATTTTGGCATTATATCTCTGGACTCACCTTCGTGTGAGGTACCTTGTTGGATCCTGCATTCGGTGGTTTATCGGGACGTTACCCGACAGACCAATAGTATTATACCGTTTGAATTACGAGGTAGCCCTTCGGCGAGGACTCGCGTACTTGAGTCGGTATAATTCAGGTTGGTTCTGCCACAGCTGGTATCAGAGCTAACAAGTGTACCCTGGAGATATAATTAGCCTTTAAAAGTAATTTTTAGTATAAAAATTGATTAATCAAGTATTTGCGAACTACGTTGATTCGTTAAGGATTATGTATAGTACGTAAGCCCTAGGGTAATGTTATTATGGGAATTAGAGGTGGCTATAATATATATATATATATATATATGACTAACTTCCAGCATTACTTCTCAGTTGAAACTTAATTTCTTGCACAATTCAACTTTACTTTATGTAACGACATCTTCGATCGTGAGGTAAGAAGGTAAGGATCCTCAGCCAACTGAGGGAGCTTGGCCTTTCTGTCGGTGATGCGAACCGAACGCTGTTTCTCAAGCAGTGGCCTACTTGAGATGCTGCCAATGTGCCAACTTCGGTTGACTACATTGGGAGTATATGGTTCGGCGCAGGGTATGGCGATCGCTGTTCATACCCCCGCATTTTGCGGTACCCCCGTGAATACGTTATCTCAATAACGTATGTTAACCTTGTCTGTACGGTGGTAATTGTACAGATGCTGTTTCTATAGTGAGCAGTAATGAATGGGGACGCTTTCATGACATGCTGGCATGAAAGGTTCATTGGATATATATATGTATTATGGTTTTCTGCAGGTACACTAACCACGATTCCGAAACTAGGACGGATAGGATTTATCGACTAGTTAATAGTGAGAGACGTATTTATATTGTGCCACCGTAACTAACCACGTAAGACCAAGATTACTTGGCAGTTATTTTTGGTTGAGAGGTCGATTAGTACGTGCATGCATAATCCACTAATCAACCAAAATGAATGCTTAATTTTGATGCTTCCTGAAAAATAGGTACATAATGATTTTTCTTAGTTTGGGTAAGTAAGAATCAGTAGTTGGGTATCTTAGGCGTCCATCTGATTTCCAGCCTTTGCTGTTATCAGAATCAGCTATCTTAATCCAATTTACCTTGTAAATTTCTCAACAGGGTAAAAATATCTTACCATTTGCATTATTGTCACAGATGGCTGCTCCTGCTAATACCTTTTGGGATCAGGAGGGGCACTTCCACACCAATGGTTTACATTGGGAAGGGTTTCCTCGTCTTTTGTGGGAATCCTTGAGTATGTTTCATTATACAGAGCCTCCTCTGTATGATGGGGTGGAGTATCGTAAAGAAGGAGTTCCCCGCTGCAGGGTTAAGATGATAATTCCTCAACACCCTTTCCGCTCCTTATGGCCTCCCATAGAAGTGGAAGTGGTTGGATATCGTCTAGTGGACACTCTTGAAACTGCTGCTTTAGAAGCTATCAAACTTTTCTGTAATCAGCATCCGATTGAAGTTGCCGCATATCCTATTGGGTTATTTCCTACCATAGGCCCGGGTAATTTGGACTGGGATTTTCAGACAGATCACCATGGTCATCTGCTAGGAGATCTGGCTGAAGAAACCGTCCGTATTGTTACCAGGTTTATGGATGTGCAATATCATTACCAAATGCTACTGCGTCATGGGGTGAGTTAGATAACTGGTGTGGCTCAAAGCCACTATCGGAATGCTGACCATCAAGTAACCCAAATAGAAGAATTACAAGCTTTGGTAACACAAAAGGATGAGATCATCGCCGCAAGGGATGAAACAATTCTTCATCGCGAAGATCAGATCAATGAGAGTGATCATATTATCACTCAACGCGACGCTGTTATAGAATTTTTACAAGAGCAAATTCATGATCTGATACTTGAAGCGGATGATGCCCAGGCTCACATTGAGGAATTGCAGCAGCAACCGATACTTCCCGCTATACCCATAGTACCTGAAGAGGAAGAAGAAGAAGATCCAGAGGAGATTGAGGGTGTTTTAGAGATTGACTCTGAGCATGGGGATCCTGTTATTAGTCCCTATCACTCTCCTTCTGGCAGTCAGTCTTCTGTAGAAAACTTCGATGATTTTTAGTAAATCATCGACTTTCGAGATGTAATCCAAGGGAATGTAATAACTCAAGTAGTTAGTAGTGTATCTAGACCTCGCGCCATTTGATGTAACATAGATGGCCTATGTAGTGAACTCTCCGACGTGTGATGTGGAAAACTATCCGCGTCAGCGATGTAATATAACTTTCTGTTTTATCATCTTGTTCACTATCTTTGAATTCTGAAATGAGATGATTAAACGGAATGTATGCATTGTTTATGTCTTCTGAAATTGGGAGTAAGGTTATATGGTTAATGATGGACATCTCCTTTATTTCAGATGGTTGGAGCCACACGTGGAACCCCGGAAGGTTTCCGGGCTGATCA
The DNA here is from genome assembly GCF_002211085.1 of Panicum hallii. Taxonomy (NCBI): domain Eukaryota; kingdom Viridiplantae; phylum Streptophyta; class Magnoliopsida; order Poales; family Poaceae; genus Panicum; species Panicum hallii. The sequence goes on from NC_038048.1 coordinate 12,286,639, forward strand.
GGCCAGCGGTTCTCAACAACCGCCACCACCTCCTCCCAACCTTGCCGAAGTCATGGCTCGGCAAACGGAATTGCTTAATTTGCTGGTTCAAGCACAGCAGAATCAGCAGCATCAATTCCGAGGAGGCCGTGATGATCGCAATCCTCCTGTGGCTAGTTACCAAGATTTCCTCAGTACCCAGCCGCCTTTCTTCAGTAAGGCGGAAGAACCATTGGATGCCGATGCCTGGCTCCATATTATTGAATCGAAGTTCGCTCTCCTGACCATACCTTGTGCGGACTCTAGCAAAGCTTCCTTTGCTGCTCAACAACTTCGTGGTGCTGCTCGAATCTGGTGGGACAATTTCTATGCCATGCAACCTGCAGGGCATGTCATCACATGGGATGAATTCCGGGTCGTCTTTCGAGCGCATCATATTCCCGCAGGACTATTGGAGCGAAAACTTAATGAGTTCCTGGCTCTTACTCAAGGTGCCAATACAGTTCTGCAGTACGCACAGAATTTCAATCATCTGTGCCAGTATGCAGGATATCATGCAGATAATGATGCCAAGAAACAAGACCGTTTCCGCCGGGGCCTTAACACTAAACTCAAGGAACGCCTGAATCTTGTGAGGGCTAATACTTTCAATGAGTTGGTTAACATGGCCCTAACTCAAGAGGATTGCATTGTGGCACATTATACCGAGAAAAAGCGGAAGACTCCTACTGGACCCTCGATTGCTCAACCACCAAGGTATCGGGTTGTTCCCAATACGCCGCCCAAAGCACCACAACGCAATGCCCCAACGGGTAGATTGGTTTTTAGGCCGCCTCAACAACAAGGAAGGTTCAGACCTCCTGTGCCCCCGCAACAAGCACAACAATCTGGCCAGCGGTCAAATATTCAACAAGTGCCACAGAGAGGCAGCAACTATCGCTGCTACAATTACGGAAGTGCGGACCATTTCATCCGAGATTGCCCGCGGCCTAAGAAACCTAATCAAGGGAAGAGCTCCACCCAGGGAAACCAGAATAAGGGCAAGAAGCCGGTGATGCAAATCCGGCAAGGACGAATTAACTTCACCACTCTTGCAGAATTTCCAGATGGGGCTCCCGTCATGTCGGGTACATTTTCTATTCACCATCAACCAGTTGTTACGTTATTTGACTCTGGAGCAACACATAGTTTTATTAGTAACAACTGTGGTACCCGACTAGGACTTGATTTTTGTCCTATCCAGGGGTCATATATGATCTCTACCCCTGGAGGAAATGTTACCTCCAACCAAGTGAGTAGATATGTGCCAATTCAATTAGGTAGTATAGAAATCAAAACTGATTTGGTTTTAATAAGTTTGGAGGGTATTGATATTATACTTGGGACAGACTGGATGACTAAACATCGAGTCCAGTTAGATATTTCTTCCCGAGTTGTTGAAGTTGATTCACCATACTATGGGATTACTACCCTTTATCTGCCTCAGCCAGAATGTCTGCACCCCTGCACTTATGCTATCACAGATATCAAAGTCAAGGATATTCCTATAGTATGTGAATACCCTGATGTCTTTCCAGACGATTTGCCTGGAATGCAACCAGATAGAGACATCGAGTTTATCATTGAACTTCAACCTGGCACTGCTCCTATTTCAAAAAGGCCGTATCGCATGCCTCCAAATGAATTAGCAGAATTGAAAATTCAGCTCCAAGATCTTCTTGATAAGGGCTATATACGCCCCAGTGCTTCACCTTGGGGTTGTTCTGCTCTCTTTGTCAAGAAGAAAGATGATAGTCTAAGGCTATGTGTCGATTACCGTCCACTCAATGCGGTTACTATCAAAAATAAGTATCCTCTTCCCCGCATTGATATCTTGTTCGATCAACTAGCTGGAGCAAAGGTCTTTTCTAAGATTGATTTACGCTCTGGTTATCATTAGATCAAGATCAGGCCTAGTGACATTCCAAAAACGGCCTTCTCAACCAGATATGGACTTTATGAATATCTGGTTATGTCGTTTGGACTTACTAATGCACCGGCATATTTCATGTATCTCATGAATTCCGTATTTATGCCGGAACTCGATAAATTCGTCGTGGTCTTCATCGATGATATTCTGATATACTCCAGAACCAAAGAAGACCATGCTAATCATTTACGTGTCGTTCTTCAACGACTACGTGATCATCGCCTTTATGCCAAATTCTCGAAATGTGAATTTTGGCTGGATAGTGTGAAATTTTTGGGACATACTATCTCTAGTCAAGGCATATCAGTTGATCCAACCAAAGTTCAAGAAGTTATGGACTGGAACCCTCCCACTTCAGTCCATCAAATACGAAGTTTCCTTGGATTGGCAGGATATTATCGCCGATTCATTCCAGACTTCTCCAATATAGCTAAACCCATGACTGAGCTACTTAAGAAAGAAGTTAAGTTCCGTTGGGATGATAAGTGTGAGGAAGCATTCCATACCTTGAGAAAACTTCTGACGACGGCTCCAGTACTAGCTCAGCCAGATAGTACGCAGCCTTTTGATGTCTATTGCGATGCTTCTGGAATTGGCCTTGGTTGTGTCCTTATGCAAAACAACCGGGTTATTGCTTATGCATCCCGAGCACTTCGGACTCATGAGCAAAATTATCCAACACATGATCTTGAATTGGCAGCAGTTATCCACGCTCTCAAGATCTGGAGACATCATCTTATGGGTGCTAAGTGTAACATTTACACTGACCATAAGAGCCTCAAGTATATTTTCACTCAAGCTGATCTAAATATGAGGCAAAGGCGTTGGTTAGAATTAATCAAAGATTATGATCTTGAGGTACACTATCATCCAGGCAAAGCTAATGTGGTTGCGGATGCACTTAGCCGCAAGACACATTATCACTGCTTAACCATATTCACCTTTAATGACACTCTTTGCCATCAAATGAGAAGACTCAGTCTTGAGATTATCTACCAAGGTAGTTTAAACTTGATCTCCATTGATTCTACTCTGCGGGATAAAATCGTCATGTCGCAGCTACATGATGAGGGTGTCAAAATTATCAAATCCAAGCTATCCCAAGGAGAAGCTAAATATCGGTGTTTTCACACTGATCATCAAGGAGTCCTATGGTTCAACGATCGGATTGTTGTGCCTAAGGATCATCAACTTCGTAAGAAAATCCTCGACGAAGCACATTTGTCCAAATTCTCTATTCATCCTGGCAACACCAAGATGTATCAGGATCTTCGGCAATATTTTTGGTGGACCAGAATGAAGAGAGAAATTGCCAAATATGTATCCGAGTGTGATACGTGCCAGAGAGTTAAAGCTAGCCATTTAAAAGCCTTTGGTACGCTTCAGCCATTACCCATACCGTCATGGAAATGGGAAGACATTAGCATGGATTTCATTGTCGGCCTTCCCAACACATCCCAAAAGCATGACTCCATATGGGTAATTATTGATAGACTCACAAAAACAGCTCATTTTCTTCCTGTGCATACCACTTACTCTGCTAAGAAGTATGCCGAAGTCTATCTGGAACAAATCGTTCGATTGCATGGGGTTCCAAAAACCATCATCTCTGATCGAGGACCTCAATTTATTGCACGGTTTTGGGAGCAATTACAATCAGCTCTAGGAACCAAATTGATTCGAAGCTCTGCGTATCATCCTCAGACTGATGGGCAGACTGAGCGAGTTAACCAAATTCTTGAAGACATGCTCCGAGCTTGTATTGTTCACTATAGTACAAGTTGGGACAAGTGCCTTGCTCTAGCTGAATTTGCTTACAACAACAGTTATCAAGCTAGTCTTCAAATGGCTCCTTTCGAAGCGTTATATGGTCGCAGATGTTGAACTCCTTTGAGTTGGTCAGAGACTGGTGAACGCAAAATCTTCGGACCAGACCTAGTTGTTGAAGCCGAAGATAAGGTTAAGATTATACAAACTAATCTTAAAACCGCTCAGTCTAGACAGAAGAGCTACGCAGATAAGAGGAGGAAACCTCTGCAATTTCAAATAGGAGATTTTGTCTATCTTCGAATATCTCCTACCAAAGGTGTCCAACGTTTCGGCATAAAAGGGAAATTAGCACCTCGGTATGTCGGACCCTTTGAAATTCTTAATGTTTGTGGCCCACTGGCTTACAAGCTTCGCCTTCCGTCTCAATTGGCTGCTATTCACGATGTTTTCCATGTCTCTCAACTTAAGAAGTGTGTCAAAGTACCCACGGAAATCGTTGAGACATGTGCCATTGAGATTGAATCCGATTTATCGTACATTGAACAACCTCTTCGAATCCTGGATACTAAGGAAAGAGTTACCAGAAGAAGGGTAGTTAAAATGTACAAGATTTTATGGGATCATCACACTGAAGAAGAAGCGACTTGGGAAACAGAGTCCTATCTCCAACGGAATTTCCCAGACTTCCTGCAAGCCAATCCCCAAATCTAATTATCCATTTCTGTTCAGCTTCGGAATCTCGGGACGAGATTCTTTTTAAGGGGGGGAGGCTGTAACATTACTGTAATTAGAATATAGACACTAGGTATTAGTGTGCTGAATTAAGGTTTGTACAGAGAATTAGGGATGTATTTGTAAATTATGAATTTTATAAGTCCTTATGTACAAGTGTGTGAAAATGTTCTTAAGTGTCAAATTCAGATGGCTATAGAAAAGAAAAGAGCAAAAGTTAAATAAACCTAAGGGAAATAGACTTTATATGAAATTAAGGACCTTTATGTGATTAATACAAAGATATAAGGACTTACATATAAAATGGTTGAAAGATAAAAGTAAAACTTAGTTTTACCTAAGGGTTAAAGTGTAAAAAGAACTAGTCATGATTACTGCAGAAAATCTTACAAAGTGAACCCAAACATTAAAGCATTTTGTTTAAATTGTAACACAAAGTTTATAATTTGAGTTGTGTTCAAAAGTTCAAAATAAAACCGTACCCTTTGAGATTTTGAACTCGAGCTCTAAAGCATTCTTGTAGTATTTGAAATTCTCTACAACTTTGCCTTAGACAGTTTCCTCATTAGGATTTTGTAGCAGTGGGAAATTTTAGTTTATAGAGGGGTCCCTAAATTCTTTGGAATTTACGAACAGATCCTTCTGACTCCAGCCTGCTTCGTCTTCCTCTGACCACCGCCGCTTCCCTCACTGACCTCTGCTCTGCCACCGCCGCTCACCGCTGGCGCAGGCTCCCGAGCTCCACCTCCAGCTGCTACACCGTCCACGCGTCATCTCCCCCTCGATCCCGGCCTCTTTCCTCTCCTTTCCTGGCCTCACACGCGCGCGCCACAACACCCCGAGACATCCCCGGCCGCCACCTCCTCGCCGTCGTGGACAGCTCACTGCCGTGCCTTAACCTCTTCCCTCTCGTGTGCAGCATCACCACTTCAACACACACATCCTATTCTGTTACTCCCAGAGCCCAATTCCGAGGAACCGAGCCGCATTCCTTCGCCGCCGTCTGCCTCCGCTCCGGCCGCGCACGGCACGCCCGTGGGCAGCCCTCACCAGCTCACCCCCGCCCCAATCAACACCGGCACAAGCTTCCCCGTGACTTGCTCGTGCTCAACAACCAACTGTTCTCCCCCAATTTCCACTGAAACTTCGTCTCCGACGAAGCGCCGCCGCCGCCACCTTCGGCCTCACCGTGGACAGCTCGACCCAAGCCCTTTCACGCCAACACAACACCGTAGCCAGCACCACATCATCACCCTGAAGCTGCCCGACCTATTCATTGGCTCTCTGGTCCATACCCGTGTCTTCCCGACGCTCGCCGGCGTTCTTCCTCGCCGCCGCCGCTTCGGTCTCCGTCGATTACCCTCGATCCAATGTCTATTCTTCCAATTAATTGTACCTACATGTTCCCCGTGACTCACTGGCTCTCGTGCACAGGATCCTGGCTGACGTTCACCACCGGAGCTCCGCCGTCAACGGTGACCTCTCCGCCGTCACCTCGGGCTCAAGTCGAACTCCATCTCTCCGGTCATCTCAAGCCTCGACAAGTGGTGTCACAGAACCACAGTAAGCTACTGAGCCTGTCCCTGCCCTTGGACCTCGCCGCCGGTGACCGCCGTCGCCGGAACACGTCCGCCCCTATCTTGCTCTGTTCGGGTTCATGGCCAAGGACCTCGGGTTAGAAGGAAAAGAAACCCAGGGGGTTAAGTGCATAGCCTAAGACTCAGTTGAATAGTGCCGAGGGACCTCCTTATGTAAATATTGCTGCCAACTTAGAAATGCTATATCTCTTCGAGGAAAAATCATAAAATTGTAAACTAAATTTTGTTGGAATCTTTAGATAAAGATCTACAACTTCACTTAAAGGGGCAACTTCAGTTTCTGAATGTTTGATGATTAAATTTAAATACCAAATTTAGTTGCTTGTAGGCTTAGAAAATGCATAGTAATTCATAGAAAAATGATAAAATGGTAAAACCAGTGATGATAATTTTCTTTTAACATGTAGAATTGAAGAAAAATAATTAACCCTGTACTCTAGTATTATTTTCTTAATGAACAAGTTTTATTAGAAATAATGTGTAGTTTCCTTAGTATAATTAATAAACACACTTTTAAATGTTCAAAAATCATGAAAAATATATTAAGGTTCTGTTTTGTAATATTGCAACATGTTATTAAGTTTCCAACCAAGGATTAGGTATTAAATAAGTTGGATATAATATAATTGATCTATCATGCAATGGTAACTTAAAATTAATATAAATAATTAATGTAGTCATTGTATGAAGCGTTTAATATAATTATTAGGAACCACACCACCAGTTGCCCCATGCCACTAGTTGAATACTTAACATAACTAAGTTTGCTGTTTAATGTATCTAAGTGAACTAGTTAGTGCTTGATAAATGACTGCCCAGTACCGGGTAGTTAGGAAATTTATCGAAATGAAATGTTAGTTATTTTGGATTGCAACTTTATCGGTAAGTGGAATAAAAATAAAGGTAATCCATAACTTGTAATTTTGCATTTCATATAGACTCGACCACTCTCGCTGACGGGGATTATCAGCTGATCCCGGAACAAGAAGAAGTTTATTCTGAAGACCCCGGGAATCTCGTCGCGGATTTCTCTGAAGCCCTGAACCAAGGTTCGGAAGAAAATATTTTGACTAACCCCAACCCCACCAATGAAGGCAAGCCTCGGACATAACTCCTACCTTATTACACTGCAACATATATTATTTAAATATATATCTTTATGCATTAGGTTCTTAAGAGTTGTTTGGAAACCTTAGTTGCATAATTCCAGGTACCTATATTTTGAACACTAGAACTGAAGTTCGACTAGCTGCTATGCTAATAGGACCGGTAGAAGTCGAGTGATTTCCTGTCACTCGCGCGATATAGGAATTGTGATGTTTACATTCCTGTTATCACTATATGGATGACGGACGGGAGTTTTATAAGGTATCATGGTCAAGATGATACCCCATCTGTGTTGATGAATTTGATAAGGTCGTAGTGTGTGGTAGCGGTGGTTAAGCGTTTGAAAGTACTAGCCACATGCCGTGAAATATGGTAAGCGGTAAGCCTAGTAACCGATCGGCCCGAGGAGTGGACATACCCCCCACCACATGTATTTGCTTCTTTTGGTTACTTAGTTCAACGTGTAGGCATACGTGTTGCTGGGCAACCAGGAGTACGCGTTTTGTAGTCGCGCTACAGACGTACGTCCTGCACTTTGGATGTGCGTATGACCTGCAGTCGCTTGTGGTGGCACTGATCCACGAGTCGGAATGAAAGGCAAACGGTTGCTTCGGAACGACCCTGTGGTGTTCCAAGCGTGTGAGTTAGGTTTACCTTGCAAGGGTTGAATCTCGATTCAGAATCGTCCGCCTCTCACGATGTATGAGACTGCTTATTTCCTTTACCACATAGAGTAACAAGAGCAATTATGTGATTATTAAAGATGATGTTTGAGTAAAGATTCTACCATGTTTGAATAGTTATAGGTGCTTAACTAGAATGGTTAATCAACTAGAATCTGAAAATTAAAAGTTGAAATTAAGGATCTACTCTTTGTTGCTTTTCAACTGAAAACCCTACCCAAAGCTAAAAGCCATCATGAGTCTAGTTATGGGCTAAGATATACCCAATTCCGGGTAAGTCTTGCTGAGTATTAGTATACTCAGCCTTGCTTTTGTTGATTTACTTCAGGTAATCCTTCTGATGAACCAGCATTCATTACACCGTGGCCCTACCCTTTGCCTGATGGTTGGTCCGTGGAATGGGATCCGTCCCCGGCCAACACAGATTCCGTCGAGTGATATTATGCCAGGGCTAGCATAATATCTGTAATGACGACGTGTATAATGTCCACGCTTTTCAAACTCCGCTGCTTTGATTAAAAACTTAAACTTGTTTTGTAATAATCTCTCCTCAGTGAGAGCTAGTGATACTTTGTATATTTTTGTAATATAACTGCCTGTGGTGTAATTTATTTTGGCATTATATCTCTGGACTCACCTTCGTGTGAGGTACCTTGTTGGATCCTGCGTTCGGTGGTTTATCGGGACGTTACCCGATAGACCAATAGTATTATACCGTTTGAAGTACGAGGTAGCCCTTCGGCGAGGACTCGCGTACTTGAGTTGGTATAATTCAGGTTGGTTCTGCCACAGTTGGAGTGAAACCCTTGTTGCATGATATCTTAGGAATCCAATGTATTGTACTAGAGTCCTTATCGTTTAGATGCTCTGCTAAATAGGACCGGTAAAAGTCGAGTGATTTCCTGTCACTCGCGCGATATAGGAGTTGCTTGTTTACAATTCAGCAACCATTATAAGGATGATGGACAGGGTCATGTGCTGTATCATGACCTGAAGATTGCCCTGTCTATTTTGTTAAAAAGTGGTTAAGGTCGAAATGTGTGGTAGTGGTGGCTAAGCGTTTGAAAGTACTAACCACATGTCGTGAAATATGGTAAGCGGTAAGCCTAGTACCCGAATGGCCTGGCAAATGGAACACGTCTCCACCACTCGACTATTATTTTATGTTTACACGCACCGACGTGTGGGAGTACGTTCTGCATGGCAGACAGGAATACGGGTTTTGTAGTCGCGCTACAGACGTATGTCCTACAGAATTGGTGTGCGTACGGTCCTGCAGTCGCTTGTGGTGGCCGTGATCCATAACCCGAAATATGAGGGAAACGGTTGCTTCGGAATGATCTTTGGATGTTCTAAGCGTGTGTGTTAGGTTTACCTTGCAAGGTTAAATTCAATTCAGAATCATCCGCTTCTCATGAGGATTGAGACTACTTATTCCTTCTGCCACATCGAGTAAAAAGTGTAACCATTGATGGAATAATCTTGATGGATGATAATCTCTATCTTGCTTGTTTAGTATAGGTGCTTACCTAGAATGGCTAATCCAGCTAGAATCTGAAAGCTAAAACTTGAAAGTGGATTATACTCTTTGTTGCTTTTCAGCTGAAAATAAACTCAGAACCTTTACAATGCCTTCATGAGTCTAGTTATGGGCTAAAGTATACCCAATCTCGGGTAAGCCTTGCTGAGTATTAGAATACTCAGTCTTGCTAGTATCATTTTCAGGTTTAATCTTTGAGAATTCCATGGACAACTCCGCATGGCCAACGTCTGTTCCTTTTGGCTGGTCCATGGAATAGGACCCATCCCCGGCTGGCAGTGACCCTCCTGAGTGACCCCAGGCCTTGGGCTGAGCTAGGTGTCCATTTTTGCGACGTGTGTAGTCGCGTAATCTTTTCTTCCGCTATGAGTTTGGACAAGCTGATCTGCTTGTCAGTTTAAACATGGTTTGTATAAGTTTACTTGAGTTTGAACCTGGTTTGTAATAATGTTTGAATATCTATAAATTAAAGGTTGATGAGCTATTCTATGATTGTAAACTCGCCTTCGTGCGAGGTAAGCCTGCTTCGATCCTGTTGAACCGTGGTTGTATCGGGTGGAGACCCGATAGACCAATGGATTGTTCCGTTTGAAGTGCATTGAGATAATAACAGCTGCATAGTGATCATTAGCGCACTTGAGCTGAAATAATTCAGGCAGTTCTGCCACAACAAAGTGGAGTACTCACTCTCCGAGGCGACTTGAAGAAGTCATATGATTGCAACCAAGAGGCGATCCAGTATGCTTCAACTACATGTGTGCCAGATGCTTCAGGAGAAGTACTCGCGGCCGCGCAGCAGCTCTCTCAAGCTAGGCTGGAGATCCCTTTGAGAAAAGCTAGCAAGTCGACCATCCAGTCGATCGGCGACGTGGCCCTCAAGTCAATCCAGCTCCAGGAGGGTGACTCATCCAAGACTGCCGTGTGACAGTTCATGTATTTGTAATGCTAGGCATATATTTTGTTAGTGTGAAATATGTGTTTGTTAAGTGTAAAGCTTGTGTGTGTTTGTGTGAAGTTTTTGAAAATTTAAAGTGCAAGTAAAAAGGGGTATTTTGTAATTACAGAAAAACCCAGGGTTGTTTTTGCAAAATGTATTTGGAGAAGGATAATTTCAAAATAAGTGAAAGGTGGTTTTGGTAAACATGTTTCTCTTATTTTATTCTTGTAAAAAAATATATATTTATCCAAAAGTTGCATTGGAAATGCAAGTGTTGAATTGTGTAAAAATTTTGGGTAAAGTGGTAAAAATAAGGGTATTTATGTGATTTTATAAAAGTACAAGTCCTTTTATGCAAATGTTCGATTTACAAAAGTAACTTTCAAACTTACTTAGGACTAAAGTGTAAAAGATGCAAGTCATCATGACACGTCTATCCAATCATTATGACGAGTCTATCCCGTCATCATGATATGTCATAAATGCTTGCATTTAGGTCCTAGATTTTATAAAAATTTCACTCTTTAGGACAAAAGTAATTCAAATCCGACTTTTGTTCAAAGATTCACGTGTAAAAATATAAGTTTTGAATTTTTGAACTTGAGCCCTAAAGAAATGTTGTAGAGTTTGAAAAACTCTCCAACTTTCGTTTTGGGCGTTTCTTCATTTGGATTTTAAATCAACGGGAAATTTTGTTTTACAAACAGGTCCCTGCAGTTTTCAGAAATCGCGTATAAGTCCTTGGGAAATCTGTTTTCCCTTTCTCCTCTGTTCTTTCTCTCTCTACCTTATCTTCTCCCTGGTGCTTCTTTGTTTCTTGGCCGGCAGCACCTCTCTGCTCCTTTCTTTTTGTTCCTCCTCTCTCTCCTCCACCGACCGGAGCAGGCAGCAAGCCCAGGCGCTGGGCGTTGGAGCGGCCGGGCGGGCGACGGCCCGAGCGTGAGCGCGCAGGGCGCGCGGCTGGCGGCCCAGGCGGGGCGGCGCCGCGCGAGCTAGCGCTGGTGTGGCGCGCGCGGGGGCCAGAGCGGACGACGCAAGGCGCGGGGCTCAGGCGCAGGCGGGCTAGCGGCCCAGGCGACGCGCGCGCGCGGGCATCGCGGGAGGCGGCGCGGCCCCGGCAGTGGCGCAAGCGGGGGGCCCGAGAGGCAGGCGGCGCTGGGTGCTAGCGCGTGAGCTGGGCGGAGCACAGGAGTGGCAGAGGCTCGTATGGCTGTGGCGGGCGCCGAGCGAGTGGGCGCGGAGGCACAGGAACCAGGGTGAATCCAGGAGCGGCGCCTGGTGCGGCTGGGCCGGTGCTTGGCGGCTGGCAGCGGCGGCCGCGATGCGAGCCAGGAGGCGCGCAGCGCGTGGGAGCGGGCTAGCGGGCCCAGGCGCGGCAAGCGGCGGCTCGGCCCGAGCGTAGGAGAGAGGAGGCGCGTGAGGCGGGGCCGGATCAGGCACATGGCAACGGGCGGCTGGCGGTGCCCAGCAGCTCAGGCGCGCGAACGCACAGGGGCGCAAGCCGGGCGGAAGCAAGAGCAAACGCGGGCAGCGCTGGCGCGGGTGAAGTAGCAGAGTACTGACGTAAGCGCAGGAGCTGAGGGTGCAGGTACAGAGCCGGCGGCACAGGGGTGGAACAGCAGTGCAGGTGGAGCCGCGGAACGGCTGCGGTTCGGGCGGCGAGCGACGGCACACGGTGGCCCACTGCAGCTCGCGAACGAAGGCGCGCTGGTGGTGTACAGCGCGGAGCGCAGAGGTGGGGCAGTAGCACTGGGCCAGTGTAAGCGTGCGATTGCGGCTCGGAGTGAGCGCGCGCGACGTGGGAACAGGCATGTGCGGGCACTGGCGTCAAGCGAGCACGAGAGCGAGAGCGACATGGTTTAGGCGATGCAGGAGCTCGTGTGCTGGAGAGCCGGTGCAGGTGCTGGAGTGACAGGAATGTGAGCGGCACCGAGCGAATGGCGCGAGTGTGCGCGCGGTGGCGTGCGGGCGTTGGTGGTGTGGGCAGCTGTTGAGCGGTCGGAGCAGAGCAGGCCTATGGGCATGAGCAGGTGATGGTGGAGTACGACGTGCCGAGCAACGGCACGCGCAGGAGGAGTTACGGTGGAGGGTTTCTGCGTGAGATGCACGACGGGCAGCAAGCTGGAAGGAGAGGAGGCAAATCGAAGGTGACGATTACGGTGAGGTGAGTCGGAAGGAGGAGTTGTGGAGCAAAGGCGGCAGTTAGGCGTGACGAGCTCGGAAGAGCCTCGATGCAACCAAGCACGGCAGTCCTGCAGGAAGCTACGCGGGTGTGCCGGCCGTGTTTCAGTGGCACGCGTGCGTAAGCAAAAGAAGACTCAGCTCGTGAGCAGGAAAACCCTAGGGTTCACGGAGAAGTCGATATAGCGAACCCATTCGGCTCCATCGTCTTGTCCCATGATCCACGACCTCCAGCAACTTCTACTTTTCGTCACCGTCGAGCACCTCTCATCGCCAATCTTGTTCGCCACGGGAAATCACTATCCGTTTGTTCCTCTCCACAACCAAGGTCTGCCCTGATTCTTTGAATCTTTCTAATGCCGGCGATTCCTTTGACGGGATATCATCATTAACATTCTGTTACCTGTTCTCCCGGACCAGGGACTTGATTGCTATGTTTTAGAAAGTTCTAGGGTGTTCTTTGTAAAATTTCCAAAGGATGCTGTATTTCAAATCGATGAACCTCTACATTTCATAGATTTTCGTAGGAAGTTCATAAAAATGTAAAATCAGTTTTATTTGAAACCCTAGGTCCAAATCTACAAGTTATATGTTGTGATTTTGAATGGAAAGTCTTTGAAGTGCGGTCTATGTTAAATATTAGGAAATATGTGCTTTATTTGCATCTTATGTGATGTGCATGTGCTGTAGCTGAAAAGTAGCCATAAGGCATATATCTCTAGTAGAGATATGTGATATCTAATCAACCCTTTCACCTGAGTACCCATATCCCTGCCATCCAGACATTGTTCTCGTCTTGATTGCAATTTCCTTAAGGCCCTTCTCGTATAAGAATCTTTATTAGTTCATGTGCCTCTGCTGCTTAGCCACTACATCTCGGCAGCTGTGCTTCAGTGTCAGGCTATCAGCTCAGCCGCTAAGTATCGGTTTTCTTGAGTCTATGGTGTTTCTGTATAACAGCTGTCAGTCGATATTTCTACCATCGACCGGTTAGCTGATACGGTTGTTACCTTTCTAGTATCGGCTACTGTCGATACAATTCTTTTGTTCTGTTCTGTATCGACTACACCTAGTCGATGTATCAAAGGTCCACACGCAATCTTAGGATTCTTGCCATCGGCCGACCCAAGCCAATTTTGGTTGCTTTTCCATATCGGTCAAACACGGCTGATCGATCCTTAGTTTCCGCTCTCTTATCTACGTACTCCTATCAGTCGATTTATCGACTGAAAGATCGGCTATATATCTATCGGCCATATACCCTTAACCACACTCCAATCGGCTATACGTCACTCAATTGTTGTGCTGACGTAATCGAGTCGATATAACCACACGTAGTTATCTAGAATAACACTTAAGCACATCTCAGTTAAGCCAACTGTTCTAGGAATCATCCCTCTGCTAAAGTGATCGATGTTTTCATCGATCAATCAGGAAACCGATGCACCTATCAATCGGCTACACAAACCAAAGTACACAACCCTAGATCAATAAGATGGCCCATTAGACACGCCTCTGTTAGGCACGACCTGAGCACATCAATCAGCTAAACCCCCGTTGTTTCCAATCGGCTCTGTTGCAATCTTCAGCAAGTAGCCGATCATAATTAGATGTCCTCTTAAAACTCTATCTAAATTTAGTTTCAGATCTTTTTGGGTGTTAGGTGAATAGTGTGTTATATGAATGCTAGATTGCAATTGTATTGGGAAGTAAAGTAGTGTTATGTGCACACTTTGAATGAAATGTTGCATTGCATGTAGATATGACTACGTTCGGCAACGGTACCTGCGAGATCTCCTCGGAGTCTACGGAGGATGTTCCTGAAGATCAAATGAATGTCACCAAGAGATTAACTGAAGCCCCGAACCAAAGTTCGGAAGATGATGACTTACTGACTTCAGACCCACCAGTAAAGGCAAGCCCCGGACATATCCTATTACTTTATTTACACTGCAATCTATGCCTATCTATATTATATCTTGCATTAAGTCTAGGAGTTGAAGTGAAACCCTAGATGCATGAATCCTAGGAATCCAATGTATTGCTTCCGAGTCCTTATCGGTTAGATGCTTCGCTAATAGGACCGGTAGAAGTCGGGTGATTTCCTGTCACTCGCGCGATATAGGAGTTGCATGTTTACATTTCTGCAACCACTATAAGGATGACGGACAGGGTCATGTGCTGTATCATGACCTGGAAGTTTGCCCTGTCTGTTTCGAAAAAAAAAGTTTTAAGGCCGAAATGTATGGTAGTGGTGGCTAAGTTTTTGAAAGTACTAGCCACATGCCGCGAAATATGGTAAGCGGTAAGCCTAGTACCCGATTGGCCCGGCAAATGGACGCGCTCCCACCACTCGACTTTTATTTTATGTTTACACGCACCGACGTGTGGGAGTACGTTCTGCAAGGCAGACAGGAATACGGGTTTTGTAGTCGCGCTACAGACGTATGTCCTGTACACATTGGGTGTGCGTACGGTCCTGCAGTCGCTTGTGGTGGCCCCGATCCATAACCCGGAATATGAGGGAAACGGTTGCTCAGAACACCCTGTCGGTACTCCGAGCGTGTGAGTTAGGTTTACCTTGCAAGGTTAAATTTGATTCGAATCGTCCGCCTCTCACGATGCTTGAGACTGCTTATCCCTTCTGCCATATTGAGTAAGAAGTGTAACTGTTAATGAGATAATCTTGGTGAATGATAATATCAAACATGCTTGTTTATTATAGGTGCTAACCTAGAATGGATAATCAAGCTAGAATCTGAAAGCTAAAACTTGAAAGTAGTTTATACTCTCTGTTGCTTTTCAGCTGAAAATAAACCCAGAGCCTTTACAATGCCTTCATGAGTCTAGTTACGGGCTAAAGTATACCCAATTCCAGATAAGCCTTGCTGAGTATTAGTATACTCAGCCTTGCTAGTTTTATGTTTTTCAGGTAAAGCCTTTGAAGATCCTACTCTTCCCTGTCTTGGCCCTATGCTCTGCCAGAAGGTTGGTCCGGGGAGTGGGATCCGTCCCCGACCAACATTGAAGATACCGAGTGATGTCATGCCTGGGCTTAGCATGACATCCGTCTTGACGACATGTTGTAATCATCGCGTATGTTTTCCGCTGCCAAAACCCATAGCTTTAATGGTTGGTAATCTTTTCTCTAGATTTGAAACTTCCTACTTCTTTTGGAAACTCTTGTAATGTAATTCTCTGTAATGTAAAATGTGATGGTGATTGTATCTCTGGACTCACCTTCGTGTGAGGTAACCTTATTTGATCCTGAGTATCGGTGGTTTATCAGGACGTTACCCGACAGGCCAAGGGATTATACCGTTTGAAGCACAATGGAGCCCTCTGGAGTGGACTCGCGTACTTGAGCCGGTATAATTCAGGTTGGTTCTGCCACACGCCGTCATCGGCACAGGCTTAGATGAGAAATAGGAACTCGTGCTGGTCAGTTTCCTTCGGGCTAACTGAGACATATTAGTGTAGAAACCAGCGGATATGCCAGGGGTGCCCAGGGAACTGATCGAGCATAGTCTGAATGTACACCCACAGGCTGTGCCCAAAAAGCAACGCCTTTGAAGCTTTGCTCATGATAAGCGTGAGGCAATTAAACGGGAAATAGC
The DNA here is from genome assembly GCF_002211085.1 of Panicum hallii. NCBI lineage: Eukaryota > Viridiplantae > Streptophyta > Magnoliopsida > Poales > Poaceae > Panicum > Panicum hallii. The sequence goes on from NC_038048.1 coordinate 12,302,752, forward strand.
TAAACTCCTCACGGCTGGCTTCATTAAAGAAGTGATTCATCCAGAGTGGGTAGCTAATCCTGTCCTTGTAAGGAAAAAGAATAATGAATGGAGAATGTGCATTGATTACACCGATCTCAACAAACATTGCCCAAAGGATCACTTCGGGCTACCGCGCATTGATCAAGTCGTCGACTCTACGGCGGGTTGTATACTCCTCTGCTTCCTTGATTGTTATTCAGGATATCACCAAATTGCGCTCAAGGAGGAGGATCAAATCAAAACCGCGTTCATCACCCCGTTTGGGACGTACGCTTACAAAACTATGTCTTTCAGGTTGAAAAATGCAGGAGCAACCTATCAGCGTGTGATTCAGATGTGCTTTGCTGATCAGCTGCATCGGATCGTTGAAGCCTACTTGGATGACGTGGTCATCAAGACCAGGAATCCCGACGGCCTGATTGCAGACTTGGAAGAGACGATCAGCAGCCTACGCAGGTTTTGGTGGAAGCTCAACCCAACTAAATACATTTTCGGAGTACCATCAGGGAAATTACTTGGGTTCATCATCAGCAACCGGGGCATTGAAGCCAACCCTGTGAAGATTTCGGCCATCACTGATATGGGGGCTCCAGCCACAATCAAAGATGTGCAGAAGCTAACAGGCTGTATGGCAGCCCTGAATGGGTTCATCTCCTAGCTCGGGGAGAGAGGACTACCCTTCTTCAAGCTCCTGAAACACCAAGACAAGTTCCAGTGGATGGAGGAGACCGAGCGAGCCTTGCAAGACCTGAAACATCACCTTCAGTGTCCTCCAATCCTTACAGCACCGTTGCCGGAAGAAGATCTACTACTCTACATTGTGGTGACAACTCATGTTGTCAGCAGTGCCATTATAGTCGAGCGCAGCGAGGAAGGCCATGCATTTGGAGTGCAGAGGCCCATGTACTTCGTCAGCGAGGTACTCTCCGAATCCAAGGTACGGTACCCGGCAGTTCAAAAACTCTTATATGCAATTCTGATTACATCGAGAAATTTGCATCATTATTTTGACGAGTACAAGATCACTGTCATTACGGATTTTCCATTGGCGGATATTCCCCACAATCAAGATGCCACAGGGCGCATATCAAAGTGGGCAGTGGAACTGGGGGCTTTGTCAATCGACTTCAAGCCAGGCACTGCAATCAAGTCGACGGTGGCTGAGTGGCGAGAGAATCAAATTCCAACTTCAGTCGACAAGCTAGAGCATTGGACCATGTATTTTGATGAGTCTCTCAAGCTCGACGGTGGCAGTGCTGGAGTCCTATTTATTTCTCCAAGAGGCAAACAACTGAAGTATGTCCGCCAGATCCTTTGGGAGGTATCCAATAATGAAGCCGAGTATGAGGCCTTGCTTCACGGGCTACGTTTGGCGATATCACTAGGCATCAAGCGACTACTTGTATATGGTGATTCACTTCTTGTCGTTCAGTAAGTCAACAAAGAGTGGGACTGCAACAAGGAGACAAAGGACGCTTATGTACAAGAAGTGCGCAAGCTGGAAAATAAATTTTCCAGCATGGAGGTTCATCATGTGGTACGCAAGCATAATGTTGGTGCAGATATACTATCCAAGCTGGGGTTCACTCATGCACAGGTTCCAGCGGGAGTCTTCATCCAGGAGTTGAAGCAGCAGCCATCCATCAAGCCCTCACCTCAGGTACCACTGATGCTGGCCTTCAACAGCCTGATCGGGAGGTTATGGTGCTTGGAGAGGACTGGAGAGAGGCTTATATCGATTTCATCCGGGATCAAAGACTACCAGCGGGGATGGATGCAAGAAGCACAGAGGCGGCTCGAGTCATGCGCAGAAGTAAGGGTTTTGTCTTAGTCGACAGTAAGCTCTACCGGCATGGCGCACGATCAGGGGTGCTCATGAAGTGCGTCACGAGAGAAGATGGCTACGACATGCTGCGGGAGATTCATGAGGGCGTTTGCGACAACCATGCAGCTTCAAGAATGCTGGTGGGGAAAGCATACAGAGCTAGTTTCTGGTGGCCCACCATAGTGTCCGATGCTGAGGACCTCGTGCGGAATGCCGAAACTGCCAATTCTTTGGCAAGCAATCTCACATCCCAGCTCATAGTCTCATCACCATACCACCATCCTGGCCATTCGCTTGCTGGAGCCTTGATATGATTGGGCCCTTTACAATGGCGCCAGGCGGTTTCACACATGTATTGGTGGCCATCGACAAGTTTACTAAGTGAATCGAGTACAAGCCGATATCCAAGCTCACACCAGATCGAGTTGTTGATTTCATCTCTGATATCTTGCATCGCTTCGGCTTCTCGAACACCATCATCACAGACCTGGGTTCAAATTTCACGGCCAACCAGTTTTGGGAGTTCTGTGAAAATGCGTGCATCGAGGCCAAATATGTCTCTGTTGCACACCCAAGGGCCAATGGTTAAGTCAAAAGGGCGAACGGCATGATAATTGATGGCCTCAAGAAAAGACTCTATGATGAAAACAACAAGAAAGGAGGAAAGTGGATACACGAGTTGACACATGTCATCTGGGGGCTCAGGACTCAGCCGTCCAAAGCCACAGGACAAACACCGTTCTTCCTTGTATACGGCTCCGAAGCTATCTAACTAGCCAACATCATGTGGAAATCCCCAAGGGTTGAAATGTACAATGAAGGCGAGGCGGACGAAGCAAGGCAGTTAGAGCTCGACTCTGTCGAAGAGACTCGCTGCACCGCTGTTGTTCAGTCAGCACGATACCTGCAGGGGATCCGGCGATATCACGATCGCAACATGAGGGAACGGTCGTTCAGTATAGGCGATTTGGTCCTATGCCGCATCCAAGATGAGTCCAGCTTACACAAGCTCAACTCAAGGTGGGAAGGTCCGTTCGTCGTCAAGCAGGTTATAAGACCGGGGTCGTATCGACTACAATACCCTGAGGGCCAAGATGTCCCAAATTCTTGGAACATTCAGAACCTGCGCAACTTCTACCCATGAGGAAGCGTGCGGGGATAGCTGTTCTCCGAACGCCTGGGTGGCCTTTTTTCTTCCGAATCAATTTGGAGGCTACATGTCACAAAATTCGGAAAGTAAATTTTTCTGTTAATAGACGGAGGCTAAGACCACGTTCATGCTTTATCGACTTCTTGTTATAAGTTTAGATGGAGGCTATGGCCACGTTCATGTTTTATATGAATCAACTTTCGCCATGACCTTTGATGGTCATTTGCGATGATGAACGCGTTCTTCCCAACAAGTTCGATCCATTTGATTGGTTTATACCTAGCTTGTTGGACAGTGTCACACCCGATTTATAAAGAACATAAATCAAGCAATCATATATGCGCCAGGATCAAGTCACGCATATATACAACAGAATCATCAAGATATCACAACACATATCACGAATAACATTAATATAAATCATAAATGAACCGTAAATGAATTATTTTATTACAACCGAATCAAGAATCGGTTCAAGAGTTGCGGAAACGTAAAAGAGTTACATAAAGAGCTGGGCGCCACAGGGACGTCGACTGGGAGACAAACGCCTAGAAGTCGTCGAAGCCGCTGACGTAATCCTCCACGTTGCCGGGCACTGAGCAGCAGTCGAAGATATCCGAAATAGAACAGAAGAGTAGAGAGGCAAGTGTGAGTACAAACTAGTACTCAACAAGTATAACACGAGTATGAGGCTCTAAGGTTAGCTGACTCAACTGCATTAGCTTTTAATCTTGGCAAATTTTATTAAAGCTAATTACTACAAGTGGATGAATTACCATAAACCCAAATTGCATAAGAATTAATCGTGATTAGTTAATAACTACTGAGAACCAACCAACCATAACCACCCGGGGAATCTCCCTAATCAAAGGTTGATAACCCCACTAATCAGACGGAGGATCTGGGCCGCTCGTGACTGTGAGCACAGCTGATATATCAGTTTTACACTCTCGAGAGGTCGCACAACTTTACCCACAAGTCGTGAGCTACGCTAGTTGTTCATCACACTTCCTTAGGTGAGATGGCTAGCAAGCACACTACGAGACCGTTACAAAGGATCATGTTGGTAAGGTGTAACCGCTAAGGATTCTGGATCAGCGACAATAGGGCCCACCTCCTGGGGTACAAGCACACAGCACAGACCAAGCCGGAGGAGCAGGGACCATTGAAGCCTACCACCCCTCTTGCCCACGCAGGTAAGTTACTCCCGAACCAACACGACCTAATTAGTAAGTCAAGACCGTCCCATTCCAGTCTTGTGGTTGCGCGGTTATCCTAGGTTGTCGCTCTATGAACCGGTCCTTATGGAGAGTGGCCAACCAAGCACTAAGCACCGTGCTGGCCCCTAAACCCTGTTTCTAACAAAAACATCTTTTAAGGACGCACAAACCACTCAAGCACACAGCACAGAGGGTCGGCTCCAGAATTAAGTTGCATAAGACCATTAATCAAATTAATTAAAAGGACCAAGATATGTTATAGCGCAGCAACCTAGCACAACTAACCAAGAACGCAACCCAAAGGATATATATAAAGAATATAAAGGTGGCTAGGAAATCCTTATAGGCATACAGAATTAAAATGCAGTATGAAATTGAATTTAAAAGTGATAGGAGGTTCATGTTATACTTGCCTTCCTCGTACTCTCCCGGCTGTTGCTCGAACTGCTCGGAAGATGGCTGCTCCTGGTACTGCTCCGGTGGCTCGACGTCTACTCACGGTCGTAACAGCAATACATGGGCCACACATGCACACACATGCAAACAATAGCAAAAATATAAGAAACAGTACCACCAATACAATGGAACAGCACATAAAACTGGCCTAGAACTATTCTACGCGTTACAACGATCGCGTGCATATAAAGAACACCTAAAACGGAGCTAAAACGCGAAAACTACGCTTGAAACAAGATCCAGGGACCTATTTGCGTGAAAAACAGAACTTCCAGGGGGTTCTGTGCGAAAACTAGGGACCTAAATGTAATTAAAGCATGGACTCAGGGGCTAGCACATGAAAACACGTGGCATGGACTGCGGGCGCTAAAACTGGAAAGCTCAGGGGTCTAAACAAGAAGAAAAGGACCTATCTGCGAATCCTTTTGAACTAATGGTGGACCGCGGGTTGATTTCAGACAAACGCAGGGACTCTTTAGCAAAACGAGCGAGCCGAACCGGTATCTTCTATTTTGGACGCTCGGATATGGATCCAACGGACGGCATCCAAACATAAACAGATCTAATCCCCATCGCAGATCTTGAATCGGACGGCTCTAACTCCTTCCCACCCCGAACCGGTACGCGCGCCTATCAGCCTTCGGATCTGAATCTGACGACCCTCACACGACCTAGGCTAGATCTAATCCTAAGCGTTGGACTCAGATCGGGTGGCCGGGATGTCTTGGGAGCTCGGGTGGCGGCGGGCGTCGCCGGAGATGAACTCCCCGCGGCGGTGCACGGCTGAAACACGCCGGACTTGGCCAATCTTGGCCATCCGGGCTCGGATTTGGACGACATCAAGACTGGGAGCTAGGACTTGGCACGACGAACACATCTGGGCACTCGTGGTGGTGGATTTGGGCTCGGTTAAGGGGGAACGACGGTGAAGGCGGCTCGGGATGATGGACAACGCCGGCGAGCGGCGTTCCGGGCACTCCGGGTATCTAGAGACTACAACACCTGGTGCAAAAGGACCGGGAAGAGAAGGCGAAGCTCACCGAGGGCTGTGGAGGCCAAAGCTGCGGTGAAAAAGGGGAAGTCGACGATGACCGGCGGCGAAGAAGGTCGGGCTCTCGCGGACCAGTCGTTGCGGGGCTCCTCCTGGCTGGCGGCTCCTCCAAACCGTCTCCCGCGGAACCTAAGAAGATGCCCAAGGGTTTAAGAGAGAGAGAAAACCACCGGCGGCGAGAAATCGAGGTGGCGGAGGCCATTACCGACGTGCAAGCTCGATTTGATTCCCGACGTAGCAGACGCTCACGGCCCAATTGCCGGCTTGGGGAAGTTCTAGACGACGAGGCGGATCTCTTGCAGGGGTGGCGGTGGCCTGGGGTGCGGCGGAGCGGCCTGACCACGGGAGGCCGAGGGTGTTCGTGCGGCGGAAGAACAAAAGGAGGCGGCGCTGGGATCTCCGGTGGCAGCTAGGGTTAGGGCACAGGTATGTGGGGGGCTGCGGGGCCAATTAAGGGCGGGGGTCGAGGCCTCGGCGTGCAGGCCCAGAGGGGAAGCTCGCCGGCGGTTTCGGGGGCCGTTGCACGCCGGGGAGAAAGGGAGAAAGGGGAAGAAGAAGGCGCTGACAGGAGGGGCCTGGCGGTCAGAGAGAGAAAGGAGAGAGCGCGTGGGGTGCTGGGCTGAGGAAGGAAGTGGGCCGCCCGTGGCCCATGCGGGGGAGGGGAGGAAAGGGGGCCCGAAGGGGAAGAAAGAGGGGAATTCGGGCTACTGGGCTGCTGGGCTGCTGGACTGCTGTTCCCTTCTCCTCTTCTCTTCTTTTCTTTTTCTTTCCTACACTCAAGCTATTCAAACAAACCTATTTGAATTCAAATAAATTTGAATTCAAACCCCATAAACTCAACACAAGAAAAATAATGCTCCAGCATGAATACACAAACATGTTGACCTTATAATTAATTTCATTTTCTTGTGTTATAAATTGCTTTAAATGCAAGATAAATTAGGAAAACACTGGAGAGTTTATTTAAGCCCAACATAAATTCATTAAAATTAGGGAAAATTACATTAGGGTGTTACAAACCTACCCCCCTTACAGGAATCTCGTCCCAAGATTCGGATAGGCTAGCTAGCAAAGAGATCGGGGTATGTCTTCCTTAGCTCATCTTCTTGCTCCCAAGTAGCCTCATCCTCCGTATGATGACTCCACTGAACCCGGCACATCTTGATCTTCTTGTTTCTGGTAACTCTCTCAGACGTCTCCAGAATCTTCACCGGATGCTCGACGTAGGTCAGATCCTCCTGCACATCCAACCCTTCTATCGGTGCTTGCTCTTCTGGCACCCTCAAGCACTTCTTTAGCTGAGACACGTGAAACACATCGTGCACTCCTGAGAGATTGAGAGGCAACTCCAAACGATATGCCACCTCACCTTTCCGTTCCAACACCTTGAACTAAATCGAGGGGCTAGCTTCCCTCTCACATTAAACCTGCGGATCCCTCTCATCGGCGAGACCTTCAGGTACACATGATCGCCCACTGCGAAGGTCAAATCTTGGCGGCGAACATCCGCGTAGCTCTTCTGACGAGTCTGAGCGACCCTCAGGTTCTCTCGCACCTGCTGTACCAGCTGTTCGGCCTCCTCAACAATATCCGGACCAAACACCTGCCTCTCGCCAATCTGATCCCAATACAGCGGAGTCCTGCACTTCCGACCATACAGGGCCTCAAAAGGAGATTTCTTCAGACTGGCCTGATAGCTGTTGTTATACGAAAACTCTGCATACGGTAGGCATTTATCCCAGCTGGTACCATACTGAATAGCACAGGCTCGAAGCATATCCTCCAACACTTGGTTGGTTCTCTCTGTCTGCCCATCTGTCTGAGGATGATAAGCAGTACTGAAGCGCAGCTTCGTATCCAACGAATCATGCAACTGCTCCCAGAACCGTGAAGTGAACTAAGATCCTCGATCAGATATAATCTTCTTTGGAACTCCATGCAGACAGACAATCTTGGAGATGTACAACTCTGCGAGTCTAGCACCGGAGTAGGTAGTGTTCACCGGAATGAAGTGAGCAACTTTCGTCAACCGGTCCACTACTACCCATATGGAATTGTACCCTTTCTGAGTACGAGGCAAGCCAACAATGAAGTCCATAGTGATTTCCTCCCATTTCCACTCTGGAATCTTCAACGGCTGCAATAACCCTGCTGGCCTCTGATGCTCTGCCTTGACACGCTGACAAGTGTCACAGATAGCCACGTACTCCGCAACGGAGTGCTTCATTCCATACCACCAGAATCGTTCCTTCAGGTCGTAATACATCTTCGTGCTGCTGATGGATAGAATATGCGGTATCATGAGCCTCACTCAGAATCAACTTCCTGAGATCTGCTACATCCGGCACACATATCCGACCCTTGTACCACAAGGTACCCTGATCATCCTCTCTGAAATGAGGTGCCTTGCCAATCTTGAGCAGTTCACAGATCTCCTGCAGCTTCTGATCTTCCTTCTGATGCTGCCGGATCTCTGCCTCTAGAGTGGGTTCTGCCTCGAATGATGTACCCGAGGTGTGGTGCAAGAAACCCAGACTCAACTGCTCAAATTCCTCACATAACTCCTGAGGCATCTGAAAAGCCACGGCCATGTTAACATAGCTCTTCCTGCTCAGAGCATCTTCTACCACATTGGCCTTGCCCGGATGATAGTGAATCTCCAGGTCATAATCCTTGACCAACTCTAGCCATCTTCTCTGCCGCATATTCAGCTCACTCTGAGTGAAAATATAGTTGAGGCTCTTGTGATCGGTGTAGATATCACACCTCTGCCCAAACAAGTAATGCCTCCATATCTTCAAAGCATGCACAACTGCGGCTAACTCCAGATCATGAGTGGGATAATTCAGCTCGTGCCGGCGCAACTGCCGCGCAGCATAAGCTATGACTCTGCCTTCCTGCATCAGGACGCAACCAAGACCATCCCTCGAAGCATCACAATACACTGTGAACCTCTTGCTCTGGTCGGGCAGAGTAAGGACTGGCGCCGTAGTCAACCTCTTCTTCAACTCCTCGAAGGCCTTCTGACGCTCATCAGTCCAAAAGAAATCCACACCCTTCTCTAGCAAGGAAGTCAAGGGCTTCGCAATCTTGGAGAAGTTCTCGATGAACCTCCGATAATAACCTGCTAAGCCCAGAAAAGAGCGGACTTCCTTCACCGTCTGCGGTACAACCCAGTCAAGCACGTCCTTCACCTTTCCGGGGTCCACAGCAATACCTCCCTTGGAGATAACATGACTGAGGAATGGAACCTCGTCAATCCAGAACTCGCACTTGCTGAGCTTGGCATACAACTTATGCTCTCTGAGCCTCTGCAACACAAGCCTCAGATGCTTCTCATGCTCTGCTTCTGACTTGGAATATATCAGGATATCGTCAATGAATATCACCACAAAGATGTCCAGATAATCCATGAAAACCTTGTTCATCAGATGCATGAAGAAAGCCGGAGCATTGGTCAAGCCAAAGGACATGACCGTATACTCGTATAACCCATACTTATAGGTGAATGCCGTCTTCGGAATATCCTCAGGACGAATCTTCAGCTGATGATAACCCGAACACAGATCAATCTTCGAGAATACACAAGCACCCTGAAGCTGATCAAAGAGATCCTCAATACGGGGCAATGGATGCTTGTTCTTGATAGTGACTGCATTCAGATCCCGATAATCGACGCACATCCTCTTAGCTCCATCCTTCTTCTCTACAAGCAATACAGGAAAAGCCCAAGGAGAGAAACTGCGATGGATATAACCCTTAGCTAGCAACTCGTCGACAGTCTTCTTAACCTCCTCATGCTCGACGGGAGCCATACGATAGGGTCGCTTAGCAATAGGAGCTGTGCTAGGCAAGAGATCAATAGAAAACTCAAATGTCACGATCAGGCGGCATACCTGGCAAATCATCCAAAAAGACATCCGGGAATTCAGACACCATGCGAATACCATCCGTGGGTCTAGCCGCCATCTGATGAAGAAATCCAGAAGGCTCTGTGGCACCAACAGTGACCTCCTGATCATCCGGTGCTGACAGAAGAACCGTCCTCTGAGCACAATCTATCCGGACTCCCCACTTGGCAAGAGTCTCCATCCCGAGGATCACATCAATGCCCTTGGAGTCTAGCACCATCAGATTCGCACTGAAATCTACCCCCCTTATGGCCACACTGACTCTGGGACAGAAGACATGAGACCTCAACTGCCCTCCCGGTGAAGATACTAACATGCACCTCTTTAACGTGCTAGTAGGAATGCCATGATGCTCAACAAAAGACTGGGTGATGAAAGAATGTGTAGCACCAGTATCAAAAAGCACTGTAGCAGGATGGGCATTAACCATGAACATACCAATGACCACGTTGGGAGCCTCGGCCGCTGACTCGGCTGTCACGTGGTTCACCCTGCCCTGAGCTGGGGCCTTGGGCGGTGCTGCACGCCCCTGCTGTCCTGCCTGCGCCTTCCGAGGGCAGACGTTGGCGTAGTGCCCCGGCTCACCGCAGTGGAAGCACACTCGAGGGAGTGCCGAAGCTTGCTGCCCAGGAGGAGGAGTGGGCGCTCCCTGCCTCTGAGCTGGTGGAGCCGGAGGCGCTGGAAGCCTCTGACCCTGTCCCGCCTGCTGCTGCTGCTGAGGATGAGGCGGAAACTGCTGCTGCTGCTGGTACTGCTGAGGCGGCCTCTGCTGCTGCTGAGGATGCTGATAGCGGGGACGAGTGTTGCTGCCCGAAGAGGATGGAGCCATCTTCCTCTTCTTATCCTCAATCTCCCGGCGCTTGCACTCGGTGTTGAGGGCAGCATCAACCAGCTGGTTGAAGTTGTCAAAGCGGTGGTTCAGCAGCGCATACTGGATGTGATCATCCAGTCCCTCCTTGAAATACTCCTGCTTGTCGCTATCACGGGCGACGTCAGCAGGGGCGTAGCGGGCAAGCTGAAGGAAACAGTCACGGTACTCCGTCACCATCATAGATCCCTGAAATAATGAACACAGATAACAAGGGTAGAAATCGCTCAATATGTCAGGCTCACGAAAGAGATCAAGGATAGATCGAAGCTCAAAAGAAATTGCAGAGAATTCCCTTAAATTTTACCTGCTTAAGGGCACGGAACTCCTTCTGCTTCATCTTCATAGTGCCCTCAGGAATATGATGGTTCCTGAAGCGCTCACGGAACTGGACCCAGGTGAGAGCATCACGGTCCTGAGCCGGGTAGGACTCCCACCAGTCGAGAGCGGAGCCTCGCAGCTGCCCTGCTGCGTACAGAACCCTCTCCCGGTCGTCGCACTGCGCAACAACCAACTGGCGCTCCACCAAACGAAGCCAGTCGTCCACCTGGAGTGGGTCCGTGGCGTGAGAGAAGGTCGGAGGATGACCTCTCAGGAAATCCGCACGCCGATCACGGGGCTGAGGCGGCGGTGGAGGCGGTGGCTGAGCGTGGATATGCTGCAGAGCCTGAACGGTGTTGTTTAGGGTCGCCATCATCTGCATCTGGAGCTGGAAAAACTGCTCCGGGGTCAGTGGTGGTGGCATCGGTAGCGGCTGACCGGTACTCTGGTTGTTCTGCTCCTGCTGGTCAGAACCGGAACCGGTGCGCTTGGTGTTCACCATCTGATTGCAACAAACGAAATTTATGAGAATAAGATATCGTGCAGCTGCGGAAATGAAACTTCGGAAGGATATGACAGAAAGAAAGGAATATAGGTTTTACCCCCAACGTTCTAACTCAATTTTATTATTTAGTTCAAGTTGGGTTAGGTCGATTTGCATGCACAAGTTTAACTACTAGACTATGCAATCACCCAAAAATCCAAATCAAACATTTGCACAATAACAAACATTCAATATTCACACTTAGTCGAGTTTATCACACTACTCGACTAACACACTCGTTCTAGCGTACTTTCATCGGGACAACCTAAACTTATAAATTACAGGATTAGGCGACTCAGGCCAGCGTCTACGGGAAGCTCAAGCTATTTCTCAGAGAAGACAGGAGAGATAGCAACCCCAAGGCTTAGGACTCAAGGAATAGAGGCACGAAATGATTTTAGGAGGGTTGCGGAAGCAAGGCAGAGAAAAGAAATTCTAAACTCGTCCATTTCTATCTAGGCTTCGTCCTACAGTCGATATGGCTCTGATACCAATTCTGTCACACCCGATTTATAAAGAACATAAATCGAGCAATCATATATGCGCCAAGATCAAGTCACGCATATATACAACAGAATCATCAAGATATCACAACACATATCACGAATAACATTAATATAAATTGTAAATGAATCGTAAATGAATTATTTTATTACAACCGAATCAAGAATCGGTTCAAGAGTTGCGGAAATATAAAAGAGTTACATAAAGAGCTGGGCGCCACAGGGACGTCGACTGGGAGACAAACGCCTAGAAGTCATTGAAGCCGCTGACGTAATCCTCCACGTTGCCGGGCACTGAGCAGCAGTCGAAGATATCCGAAATAGAACAGAAGAGTAGAGAGGCAAGTGTGAGTACAAACTAGTACTCAACAAGTATAACACGAGTATGAGGCTCTAAGGTTAGCTGACTCAACTGCATTAGCTTTTAATCTTGGCAAATTTTATTAAAGCTAATTACTACAAGTGGATGAATTACCATAAACCCAAATTGCATAAGAATTAATCGTGATTAGTTAATAACTACTGAGAACCAACCAACCATAACCACCCGGGGAATCTCCCTAATCAAAGGTTGATAACCCCACTAATCAGACGGAGGATCTGGGCCGCTCGTGACTGTGAGCACAGCTGATATATCAGTTTTACACTCTCGAGAGGTTGCACAACTTTACCCACAAGTCGTGAGCTATGCTAGTTGTTCATCACACTTCCTTAGGTGAGATGGCTAGCAAGCACACTACGGGACCGTTACAAAGGATCATGTTGGTAAGGTGTAACCGCTAAGGATTCTGGATCAGTGACAATGGGGCCCACCTCCGGGGGTACAAGCACACAGCACAGACCAAGCCGGAGGAGCAGGGACCATTGAAGCCTACCACCCCTCTTGCCCACGCAGGTAAGTTACTCCCGAACCAACACGACCTAATTAGTAAGTCAAGACCGTCCCATTCCAGTCTTGTGGTTGCGCGGTTGTCCCAGGTTGTCGCTCTATGAACCGGTCCTTATGGAGAGTGGCCAACCAAGCACTAAGCACCGTGCTGGCCCCCTAAACCCTGTTTCTAACAAAAACATCTTTTAAGGACGCACAAACCACTCAAGCACACAGCACAGAGGGTCGGCTCCAGAATTAAGTTGCATAAGACCATCAATCAAATTAATTAAAAGGACCAAGATATGTTATAGCGCAGCAACCTAGCACAACTAACCAAGAACGCAACCCAAAGGATATATATAAAGGATATAAAGGTGGCTAGGAAATCCTTATAGGCATACAGAATTAAAATGCAGTATGAAATTGAATTTAAAAGTGATAGGAGGTTCATGTTATACTTGCCTTCCTCGTACTCTCCCGGCTGCTGCTCGAACTGCTCGGAAGATGGCTGCTCCTGGTACTGCTCCGGTGGCTCGACGTCTACTCACGGTCGTAACAGCAATACATGGGCCACACAAGCACACACGTGCAAACAATAGCAAAAATATAAGAAACAGTACACCAATACAATGGAATAGCACATAAAACTGGCCTAGAACTATTCTACGCATTACAACAATTGCGTGCATATAAAGAACACCTAAAACGGAGCTAAAACGCGAAAACTACGCTTGAAACAAGATCCAGGGACCTATTTGCGAGAAAAATAGAACTTCCAGGGGGTTCTGTGCGAAAACTAGGGACCTAAACGTAATTAAAGCATAGACTCAGGGGCTAGCACGTGAAGACATGTGGCATGGACTGCGGGCTCTAAAACTGGAAAGCTCAGGGGTCTAAACAAGAAGAAAAGGACCTGTCTGCGAATCCTTTTGAACTAATGGTGGACCGCGGGTTGATTTCAGACAAACGCAGGGACTCTTTAGCAAAATGAGCGAGCCGAACCGGTATCTTCTATTCTGGACGCTCGGATATGGATCCAACGTACGGCATCCAAACATAAACAGATCTAATCCCCATCGCAGATCTTGAATCGGACGGCTCTAACTCCTTCCCACCCCGAACCGGTACGCGCGCCTATCAGCCTTCGGATCTGAATCTGACGACCCTCACACGACCTAGGCTAGATCTAATCCTAAGCGTTGGACTCAGATCAGGCGGCCGGGATGTCTTGGGAGCTCGGGTGGCGGCGGGCGTCGCCGGAGATGAACTCCCCGCGGCGGTCCACGGCTGAAACACGCCGGACTTGGCCAATCTTGGCCATCCGGGCTTGGATTTGGACGACATCAAGACTGGGAGCTAGGACTTGGCATGACGAACACATCTGGGCACTCGTGGTGGTGGATTTGGGCTCGGTTGAGGGGGAATGACGGTGAAGGCGGCTCGGGATGATGGACAACGCCGGCGAGCGGCGTTCCGGGCACTCCGGGTATGTAGAGACTACAAAACCTGGTGCAAAAGGACTAGGAAGAGAAGGCAAAGCTCACCGAGGGCTGTGGAGGCCAAAGCTGTGGTGAAAAAGGGGAAGTCGACGATGACCGGCAGCGAAGAAGGTCGGGCTCTCGCGGACCAGTCGTTGCGGGGCTCCTCCTGGCTGGCGGCTCCTCCAAACCGTCTCCCGCGGAACCTAAGAAGATGCCCAAGGGTTTAAGAGAGAGAGAAAACCACCGGCGGCGAGAAATCGAGGTGGCGGAGGCCATTACCGACGTGCAAGCTCGATTTGATTCCCAACATAGCAGACGCTCACGGCCCAATTGCCGGCTTGGGGAAGTTCTAGACGACGAGGCGGATCTCTTGCAGGGGTGGCGGTGGCCTGGGGTGCGGCGGAGCGGCCTGACCACGGGAGGCCGAGGGTGTTCGTGCGGCGGAAGAACAAAAGGAGGCGGCGCTGGGATCTCCGGTGGCGGCTAGGGTTAGGGCACAGGTATGTGGGGGGCTGCGGGGCCAATTAAGGGCGGGGGTCGAGGCCTCGGCGTGCGGGCCCAGAGGGGAAGCTCGCCGGCGGTTTCAGGGGCCGTTGCACGCCGGGGAGAAAGGGAGAAAGGGGAAGAAGAAGGCGCTGACAGGAGGGGCCTGGCGGTCAGAGAGAGCAAGGAGAGAGCGCGTGGGGTGCTGGGCTGAGGAAGGAAGTGGGCCGCCCGTGGCCCATGCGGGGGAGGGGAGGAAAGGGGGCCCGAAGGGGAAGAAAGAGGGGAATTCGGGCTACTGGGCTGCTGGGCTGCTGGACTGCTGTTCCCATAAACTCAACACAAGACCTATTCAAACAAGCTATTCAAACAAATTTATTTGAATTCAAATAAATTTGAATTCAAACCCCATAAACTCAACACAAGAAAAATAATGCTCCAGCATGAATGCACAAACATGTTGACCTTATAATTAATTTCATTTTCTTATGTTATAAATTGCTTTAAATGCAAGATAAATTAGGAAAATGCTGGAGAGTTTATTTAAGCCCAACATAAATTCATTAAAATTAGGGAAAATTACATTAGGGTGTTACAGACGGGCTCACATGAGGAGCCATTTCGTCTACGCCCAGAGTTGTTGCACTTAGGGTAGTTTCAATTTTTTTGCCATAATCATGGCAATCTCACGATGATGCTCGCGTTCTTTCCTAACTGGTTAGACCCGCTCGATTGGGTTACGTCTAACTTGTTGGATGGGTTCCTACTCAGAGCTACTACGACTACTTCTAGGGTCACTGCAACCGGGGTAGTGTCTACTACTTAGCCTTTAAACTTGGATGACAATTCAGTTAGGGCACATACAAGTGGAGACATCAAATAAAAATATATATACCGGGAAATGAGTACTTGTTTTTACATCTCAATCTTGCAATACACTTTTTACTATCTGTTCTGCTACAGGTTGGGCTTCTTGGAGTTACTCGTTGAATTGCTCTTCAGAGCACTCCGTGGCCACACATCCTGTGCAAACGCCCCTAGTCGAGCTTCCTGCCAAAAGGATTTTACAAAGGAAAGCGCGAGGCTGACACACGCGATCGGGGTTTCAGTGAGGAAATTGATGACCTTCTGCGGCTCTCCAAGAAGTTGCTCCAGCAAGGGCCGCTCCCCTGCTTCGCCATCTTCTTGTGGGTCCACCATGTCCACAAGCTTCTTGGTGGCTCCCCTGAGGTCCTCCAGCTCCTTTTGCCGCTGCTCCTTCTCTTCACCCAGCATCTTGATCTGCTGAAGTCAATCGATGAACTGTTGTTCAGTGTCGACGACTACCTTCTGTAGCTTCTCGACATCATCTGTACAGTGATACAGCATATTCTTCACATCAGTAAGCAGCTCTTCTTTATATGTTAAGATTTTCCTTAGCTCTGCGGTGAAGATATTTTCAGAATCCAAGATAAGTTGTTAAGTGAAAGTACTTGAGGGAAGAAAGGGCTTGCCTTGGTGTGCCTTCTTTTATTCCTAGAGTTGTTCCTGGAGCTCGGAGTTGGCCTTCTCGAGATTGCGGAGATCATTTTTGAGGAGCCACATCTCTCGAGTCCGCTCCTGCTTTAGCTTGTCAAGTTCTCTCTGAAGATAAATGTTCTTCGTTAACTCTTCGGATATGCGTTTTTCCTTGGCAGCAAGCTCCTGGTGGCCACTCACGACTGCTTTTAGTTTCTCAGTCTTCTTTTGTGAGTTCTTGATCACATCCTGCATAAGGGGGAAGCTTAAGACAAGCAACTCTACAACATATACTGGTAGAAGAGTAATCACGCCTTACCAGGGTAAAATTGTACATCTCTTTGGAGATGTTCTTGAAGTACTGGATGTTGTTGTCCGTCAGAATCGGGTCATCCACCAGATCTGTGGTGATGACGTTCTGGTATCCGCGTCCGGTCACCAGCAGATCTCCAGGGCTCCTTGAGGTCCCTGCGGCTTCTTCAGCGGATGGTTGTTGGGCACCTGCAAGTCAAGATGCATTTAGTACATAATGTCTGTGGTCTAAGCAGCTAGCTCTGGGTGGCCAGACACTTACCAATGCCATCTGCAGGAGTAGCATCAGGGGCCTCAACTTGTTCCTCACCACCAGCTCTGGCTTCAGCTTGCTAGGGCTCGGGGGATGGCAAGTCGGGCAGTGTTGTGTCCGCCTCGGGGGCTGGTTCCTTGGTCGCGGGCTCCTCTGGGGCTGGTGGCTCGGGGGCTAGGGTAGCTGCGGCAGGCTTTGACTTGTGCCTCATGTCGCTAGCAAACCTAATGAAGCAGAATTAGTTATATTGTTACACAAGTCGAGCAGAACAGAATGTTCATTATGCAAGAAAAGATCTATACTTACAGTGAAGACTTCTTCATGACAGCTTTCTTTACCCTTAGAGCCCGTAGTTTTTCAACCATGGTCCTCGTTGCTGGCAGCGGGGTCACACCAGCTGGTGGCGCAGTGCCCGCCACGGCAATGGTAACCGTCCCTATCACGGTAGTCGATGGGTCCGTTCCTACCTCTTGGCGCTTGGGGTCGGGAGAAGAAGCAGACGGACTACAAAAGGACAGTGTTAGCATGCAACAATACCAATATTTCTCAATTCAACAAGGCTGCAACTTCATACCTGGAGGATTCGACTACATGTGCTTTCTGTTTGCGCACAACCCGATGACCCTGCGGGACCGAAGGCAGAGTTTCAGTCAACTCCACACATGGTTCAGGGGGTTGTTCCTTCTCGCCTCCACTTCGGCTTCCCTTTCCAGCAGGGGGCTCCCGCCTTCAGTGGACTCACTACCGGGCAGAGCCTCAGCTACTTGAGCCCTTTTCGCTTCGGCTGCGGTGCTGGGGAGATGGTGGTCCAAGGGATGTCGGGTTGCGGTGGATAGCTCCGGTACAACTCTGTGTGTCCCTGCACAAGATTTTCAGTTAGCAGTGGCAGAACAGTAGAACTTCTTCTGAAAAAGTAGTCGAATACTTACCGGTTGTGGCAGAACCAACCTGAATTATACCAGCTCAAGCACGCGAGTCCACTCCAGAGAGCTTCAACGTACTTCAAACGGTATAATCCCTTGGTCTGTCGGGTAGCGTCCCGATAAACCACCGATACAGGATCAAATAAGGTTACCTCACACAAAGGTGAGTCCAGAGATACAGTCACCATCATATTTTTACATCACAGGAAATTATTTTACAAAAGTTTCCACGCTTAGCAAAGTTATTACAAAGTTTGCAGAAACGGCAAAGGTTCAAACTAGGAGTCATTATTACATACCAGTTTTAAAGTTCAAACAGCGGAAATTCAAAGTACGATAACTATATACGTCGCCAGTAAGGACATCATGCTAAGCCATGGCATAACATCACTCGTTATGATCAGGGTTGGCCGGGGACGGGTCCCACTCCACGGACCAACCATCAGGCAAAGCATAAGACCAAGGCATGGGGTAAGTAGGGTCTTCAGAGACATTACCTGAAATAAACACATATAACAAGGCTGAGTACTCTAATACTCAGCAAGGCTTACCTGGAGATTTGGGTATACTTGTGGCAGAACCAACCTGAATTATACCGGCTCAAGTACGCGAGTCCACTCCAAAGGGCTCCGACGTACTTCAAACGGTATAATCCCTTGGCCTGTCGGGTAACGTCCCGATAAACCACCGATACACAGGATCAAATAAGGTTACCTCACACGAAGGTGAGTCCAGAGATACATTCACCATCACATTTTACATCACAGGGAATTACATTACAAGAGTTTTCCAAAAGAAGCACGAAGTTTATAGTCTAGAGAAAACACTACAAACTGTTAGAGCTATGACTTTTGGCAACGGAAAACATACACGATGATTACAACACGTCGTCAAGACGGATGTCATGCTAAGCCCGGGCACGACATCACTCGAGATCATCAGTATTGGCCGAGGACGGATCCCATTTCACGGACCAATCTTCTGGAAGAGCATAGGGCCAGGACAGGGAAGAGTAGGATCTTCAAAGGCTTTACCTGAAAAACATAAAACTAGCAAGGCTGAGTATACTAATACTCAGCAAGGCTTACCCGGGATTGGGTATACTTTAGCCCATAACTAGACTCATGAAGGCATTATAAAGGCTTTGTGTTTATTTTCAGCTGAAAAGCAACTAAGAGTAGATCCTTATTTTCAACTTTTAGCTTTCAAGTTCTATGTGATTATCCATTCTAGATAAGCACTTATAACTAAGCAAACAAGGTAGAGCTCTTTATCTCAACCATCAGTATTACTCATCATATAGTTGCTCTTGTTACTCTGTGTGATAAAGGGATCAAGCAGTCTCAAACTTCGTGAGAAGCGGACGATTCGAATCGAATTTAACCTTGCAAGGTAAACCTAACTCACACGCTTGGAACATCCAACATTTGCTCCGAAGCAACCGTTTGCCTTTCATTCCGACTTGTGGACAGGTCCACCACAAGCGACTGCAGGAACATACGCACATCACTCGTGCAGGACATACGTCTGTAGCGCGACTACAAAACCCGTATTCCTGGTTGCCCTTGCAACACGTATTTCCTCAGTCGAACATAAGTAACCAGAAGAAGCAATCGAGTGGTGGGAGGTATGTCCACTCCTCGGGCCGATTGGCTACTAGGCTTACCGCTTACCCATAACTCACGGCATGTGGTTAGTACTTTCAAACGCTTAACCCCGATCGGCACACACCGCGACCTTATCAAATTCAACAACACAGACGGGGTATCATCTCAACCATGATACCTCACAAAACTCCCGTCCGGCATCCTTATAGTGATAACAGGAATGTAAACATTACAACTCCTATATCGCGCGAGTGACAGGAAATCACCCGACTTCTACCGGCCCTATTAGCATAGCAGCTAGCCGGACTCAAATACTAGTATTCAATACATCGGTTCCTAGGAAAAATGCAACTAGGGTTTCAAGCAATACCTAAGAACTTAATGCATAGAATACGTAAATAGATATAAAGTGCAGTGTAATTAAAATAGTAGGTTATGTCCGGGGCTTGCCTTTACTGGTGGGTCTGAAGTTAGAAATGTCAATATCTTCCGAACTTTGGTTCGGGGCTTCAGATAATCCTTCGGTGACGTTCATTTGGTCTTCAGGAACATCCTCCGTAGACTCCGGGGAGATCTCGTAGGTACCGTTGCCGAAGTAGTCGTATCTACATGTAATGCAACATTCCATTCAAGCGTGCACACAAAACTATTTTATTTCACAGCAAAGTTGCAATCCAGCACTCATATAACACACTATTTACGTAACAACCCAAAAAGATTTGAAACTAAACTTAGATAAAGCTTTGGAAGGATAACTAATTAGAATCGGCTACTTGTTGAGGGTTACAACAGAGCCGATTGGAAACAACAGAGGTTTAGCCGATGGAAAGGTGCATCGATTTCCTAGGTGATCAATAAAAGCATCGATTACCCTGGCAGAAGGATGATTCCTAAAACAGTTGTCTTAACTGAGATGTGCTTAAGTGTTATTATAGGTAACTAAGTGTGGTTATATTGACTCGATTACGTCAACACAACAATTGAGTGACGTATAGCCGATTGGAGTGTGGTTAAGGGTATATGGCCGATAGATATATAGCCGATCTCTCAGTTGATAAATCGGCTGATAGAGATGTGTGGGATGGAGATAGGAAAACTAAGATTGATCGGCCGTGTTTGACCGACATGGAAAAGCAACCAAAATCGGCTTGGGTTGGCCGGTGGCAAGAACCCTAAGATCGTGGGTGTCTCTCCGATACATCGACCCTGTGCAGTCGGTGTAGGACAGAACAAAGGAGTTGTATCGGCAGTAGTCGATGCTGGAAGGGTAACAACTGTATTATCTAATCGGTCGATGATAGAAGTATCGACTGACAGCTGTTACACGGAAATATCATAGACTTAAGGAAATGACAATCAAAGCAAGGACAGAGTCTGGATGGCAGGAAATTGAGTACTTGTGTGAAAAGATTAACTAAAGATCACCCATTTGTACTTGAGACATACATCTGATGATCTATACTTAGCTACAATACATGCATACAATATTAAGCACAATAAAATATTCATTCCCTAACATTTGACCTAGACCACACATCAAGATTGTCCATTCAAGAGCACAACATAAAACTTGTAGAGTTTGACTTAGGATTCCAAACAAAACTGATTTTACATTTTTATGAAATTCCTACGAAAATCTATGAAATGTAGAAGTTCATCGATTTGAAATACAGAAAGCTTTGGAAATTTTTATAAAGAACACCCTAGAACTTTCTAAAGCATAGCAATCAAGTCCCTGGTTCGGGAAAACAGATAACAGGAAGTTAACGACGACATTCCGGCAAAGGAATCGTTGGCATTAGAAAGATTCAGTGGATTAGGGCAAACCTTGGGGTAGCCTTGGTTATGAAAGAGAATACGCGGAAAATGAATTTTCGCGGTGAACAAGATCGGCGAAGAGAAAAGCCCGACGATGATGAGACTCCGCGAAATGACAAAGAAGTTTGTCGGGAAGGGTTGCCGTGGGTGGAAGATGGCCGAAGGGGTAATCCTCGCGGTAACTTGTGGTCTTGCTTGGCGATCGACGAGAGAAAGGTGCTGCTGGATGTCGTGGATTCCTGGGACGAGATGATGGAGCCGAATGGGTTCGCTATACCGACTTCCCCGCGAACCCTAGGGTTTTCTTGCTCACGGGTTGAACTTCTTCTGCCCACGCACATGCAATGCCCAAGCATGGCTGACCAAACACCTCTGCTCGCACAAGAAAAACCCCTCCTTGACCTGACTGCACCGCATCTCCTCCGGGCTCGTCACGCCCGACCACTGTCTTTGCTTTGCGGCTTCTCTTTCTGATTTGCCACGCCATACTCATACTTTCATCTTCGCGAGGACCGGGGTCCGTTTGCATTAGGGTTGTGCCTTCCGTTGCGTTTTCCTCAACGGCCTCCGATCAATGCATTGCACATCACCGCAGTTGGCATCACTTCTCCCGCGGCTAGCATTTCGTCGAACACTTTAACTGTACCTTCGATATTGCCACCCCTGCACCACCAAAGATCACCGTGGCGTAGTCAGGGTCGACGCCACCGTGTTCCCGCATCTCGCGCAGAAGCACTTCACCGCAACTCCTCCTGCGCGCGCTGTTGCTTGGCACGTCGCACCCAGCACTGCCCACTCGTGCCCATGGGCCCGCTCTGCTCCGGCCGCTCAACACCTGCCCATACCGCCAATGCCCGCACGCCACTGCGCGCACGCTCGCACCACTCGCTCGGTGCCGCTCAGGTTCGCTCCTACACCGCCTGCGAACCGCTCCAGCGCCGCTTGGCTCGTGTGCCACTCACGCGTCAGCGTCACGCCTCCCGCGCGAGCAGCGTCCACACCCGCGCCTGCGCGCTCCTGTTCGCGCACACCTCCGGCCGTGCTCGCCGTCGTCGCTCGCCGCGTGCACTCCGTTCTGGGCTGCCAGCCCGCTTGCCCGGCGCCTCCTAAGCCACTGCGCTGCACGCCGGTCTGGCTCCAGCACCGCGGAGTCCGTTCTGGGCTGCCAGCCCGCTTGCCCGGCGCCTCCTAAGCCACTGCGCTGCACGCCGGTCTGGCTCCAGCACCGCGCTCCGCGGATCCGCACTCGGGGCCACCCGCAGCCGTGCCGTGCGCCACCACCAGCCTGCGTCGCACGCACCCGCACGCCGCTCCACTTCTGTGTCTGCCACGGCCCGCACCAGCCACTGTTCCCACCTGCTTCCACGCGCTCGAGCCTGCCTGCACGCGTGCCGCCTGCGCCGGCCACGCGCCTGGGCCGCGCGCCTCCCGCGACGCGCGCGCGCCCCGGGCCGCTGCCCCGCCTGCTCCCGTGCCCCGCGCCGCGCGCTTCACCCGCCTGGGCCGCCAGCCGGGCTGCTCCGAGTGCCTGGGCCCGCTGCGCATCCACCAGCCGCCGCTCGGGCCTGCCGCTTCCGCGCGCTGCCGCTCCGGCTTCCGTACGCCGCACGCCCGCGCCTGGGAGCCGCTCCGCTCGGGCCCCGCTCGGGACCGCCGCCTGCGCGCGCTGCTCGCCCACGCGCCTGGACCGCGCGCCTACCGCGGCCCGCCCAGCGCCTGCTCCTGTGGCGCCGCCCGAGCGCCCGAGCTTGCTGCTGCCTGTGCTGTTTGGTTGGATGAGGGGGTAGACGGGAGAGAGAGAAAAACAGAAACAGACGCCAGTGAATGAAGGAGGAGGCCAAATAGGAGATGAACAGAGAGAAAGGAAGGAGGGAAAAAGGAACTTCGATAGTGCTGCTGCCGGCAGGAACGGATAAGACACAGACGCCAGGGGAGAAAAGAAATAGAGGAGAAGGATGAACAGCTTTCCCCAAGGACCTTTGCGTAAATTCGAAAACTGCAGGGGCCTGGTTGTAAAACAAAATTTCCCGTTGATTTAAAACCTGAATGAAGAAATGCCCAAAATGAAAGTTGGAGAGTTTTTCAAATTCTACAACATTGCTTTAGGACTCAAGTTCAAAAACTCAAAATTTACATTTTTACGCGTGAAGTTTTGAGTAAAAATTGGATTTGAATTGCTTTTGCCCTAAAAATATAATTTTATAAAATTCAGGACCTAAATGCAAGTATTTATGACACGTCATAATGACGGGATAGACTCGTCATAATGGTTGGATAGATATGTCATGATGACTTGCACTTTTTACACTTTAGCCCTGAGTAAATTTGAAAGTTACTTTTGTAAATCATACATTTGCATAAAAGGACTTGTACTTTTATAAAATTACATAAACATCCTTAATTTTTACCATTTACCCAAAATTTTTACACAATTCAACACTTGCATTTCTAATGCAATTTTTGGATAGATATATATATATATTTTTACAGGGAATAAAATAAGAAAAGCATATTTACAAAACTATCTTTCACTTATTTGAAATTACCCTAATCCAAATACATTTTACAAAAACAACCCTAGGTTTTTTTTGTAATTACACAAATACCCTTTTTATTTGCACTTTTAAATTTTCACAAATTTCACATAGCACACACGAGCTTTATACAAACAAACACATATTTCACACTAACACAATATATCTAATTTACAAATACATGAACTGTCACAGCCCTCCCCCCTAAAAAGAATCTCGTCCCGAGATTCGGACGAAAGGAAAAAGGCAAAAAGTAATCACACCAGAGAAGATTGAGGTTGATGACGAGAGCATGAAGAGATTGTACACAGATGAGTTCGACAAGATAAGAAAGGAAAAAGGCGATCAAGTTCTCATAGAATTGAGATCACAATCTTGGAAACGATAAATGTCAATGACATTCATCAAAAACTTGTAGATAGCAAGCGAGAATAGTACAAGAGATTGATAAGTAATGTTCGAAACATTCCTGCTCAGAGTTTATTATCTGAATGATTTAAATGATATTGATTGCAAAACATGTCTATTTATACTGATGTAATTAAGGAATAAAGACAAAATGCTCTACTCAGAGTACAATGCTCGATATATAACCATGAATATGATGCACTATTGAGATGTATGATTGCATTGATGATGTAACATGAGGATGAGGGATCCCATGTACTACTGAAATGGTGCATATGCCACAATGCAATTACCATGATGTTGACCAAATGATGCATACACCATGATGCAAGGATGATGATACTTGCAATGTATGCACACATGAAATGCATGAAGTATGATGCATACCCTCATGAGTTGATGATGCACGTGACTCGCGCCCTACAACCGTTCTCTCGTAACTAACACCTGGGTAGTTCTATATCCTTAAGCAAGGATCAAAAGTTAGGACACTAGTAAGGTTGCATAAGAAAAGATTGCAGTGGGGTTACGTCACATAGACCTAGTCACCAGTGCGCTCCTAATGGCTCAATCATGTGTCTGCAGTACACATGAGGCCTTAGGTTCCGACACGGCATCATGGTCATGTGATTAAACACCACCACAAAAGAGGAAAAGCAACCCTGTAGTGTCAACAGCAACAAGATAGGTTTAGGAAACCCAAGAAAACCTGAAGCTGTACAGGAGGCGCACTCGTTAGTTAGTCTACGGGCTTTCGATGTTGATGTAACACCATGCACTGACTAAAGATGGTATATGTTATGATGCATAACTTTTGCCATAAATCTTTTTATTTTACTTAAAATCATCTGAGCAAAAATTGAAGGTACAACTTTCAGATGTTGTAACCAGAATAGCCAACAATGTAAGGTACAACATCATGAAAGGATGGATGAATTACTGAATGATGAATTGAAGGATGTGCTGATGATTATCAAGGTTTAACCATCAAAGGAGAAGTTCAATGGTTCTGCCGAAACAGATTTAAAGCAAAATCAAGGATTTCATTCGGCTGTCAAGCTAAGATCGGTGATAGGGTTCAAAGATAACCCAATCCACTTGATTCATAAAAGACTTTCTTAACTCTAAGATAGCCCAGTAGATTACATTAACTCTTACAACACAAAGTCAAAATAGGCACTCAAATACAAGCACATATTTCAGTACATCAACGTATCAACCAAGGCAATCAGGTCAATCCAAGATGTCATGATGCATGCACGTTCTATACGTCCTCACAAATAAAAATAACTGCCAAGTAATCTTGGTCTTACGTGGTTAGTTTCGGTGGCATTATACATACGTCTCTCACTATTAACTAGTCGATAAACCCTATCCGTTCAAAACCTTATCGAATCGTGGTTAGCATTCCTGCAAAAAATACAGTATATATATTGAACCTTTCATGCCAGCATGTCATGAAAGTGTCCCCAATCATTACTGTTCACTATAGAAACAGCATCTGTACAATTACCGCCGTATAGACAACGTTAACATACGTTATCGAGATAACGTATTCACGGGGTACCGCAAAATGCGGGGATGTTGCTATTCATACCCCCTTACCTAACTATATACTCCCAATGTAGTCAACCGAAGTTGGTACATTGGCAGCATCTCAAGTAGGCCACTGCTTGAGAAACAGCGTTCGGTTCGCATCACCGACGAGAAGGCCAAGCTCCCTCAGTTGGCTGAGGATCCTTACCTTCTTACCTCACCGTCGAAGATGTCGTCACAGAAAGTAAAGTTGGGTTGTGCATGAATTTAAGTTTTGACAGAAAAGTAATGCTGGTAGTTAGGGTTATATATATATATACAGCCACCTCTATTTCCCTTATAAACATTACTCTAGGGCTTTACGTACTAAGCATAATCCTTAACGAATCCGACGTAGTTTTGCCAAACCCTTGGTTGATCAAACTTTTATGCCGAAAACATTTTTAAGGTAAAATGTATCTCCAGGGTAACCTTATAGCTCTGATACCAGCTGTGGCAGAACCAACCTGAATTATACCGGCTCAAGTACGCGAGTCCACTCCAAAGGGCTCCGACGTACTTCAAACGGTATAATCCCTTGGCCTGTCGGGTAACGTCCTGATAAACCACCGATACACAGGATCAAATAAGGTTACCTCACACGAAGGTGAGTCCAGAGATACATTCACCATCACATTTTACATCACAGGGAATTACATTACAAGAGTTTTCCAAAAGAAGCACGAAGTTTAAAGTCTAGAGAAAACACTACAAACTGTTAGAGCTATGACTTTTGGCAACGGAAAACATACACGATGATTACAACACGTCGTCAAGACGGATGTCATGCTAAGCCCGGGCACGACATCACTCGAGATCATCAGTATTGGCCGAGGACGGATCCCATTTCACGGACCAATCTTCTGGAAGAGCATAGGGCCAGGACAGGGAAGAGTAGGATCTTCAAAGGCTTTACCTGAAAAACATAAAACTAGCAAGGCTGAGTATACTAATACTCAGCAAGGCTTACCCGGGATTGGGTATACTTTAGCCCATAACTAGACTCATGAAGGCATTATAAAGGCTTTGTGTTTATTTTCAGCTGAAAAGCAACTAAGAGTAGATCCTTATTTTCAACTTTTAGCTTTCAAGTTCTATGTGATTATCCATTCTAGATAAGCACTTATAACTAAGCAAACAAGGTAGAGCTCTTTATCTCAACCATCAGTATTACTCATCATATAGTTGCTCTTGTTACTCTGTGTGATAAAGGGATCAAGCAGTCTCAAACTTCGTGAGAAGCGGACGATTCGAATCGAATTTAACCTTGCAAGGTAAACCTAACTCACACACTTGGAACATCCAACATTTGCTCCGAAGCAACCGTTTGCCTTTCATTCCGACTCGTGGACAGGTCCACCACAAGCGACTGCAGGAACATACGCACATCACTCGTGCAGGACATACGTCTGTAGCGCGACTACAAAACCCGTATTCCTGGTTGCCCTTGCAACACGTATTTCCTCAGTCGAACATAAGTAACCAGAAGAAGCAATCGAGTGGTGGGAGGTATGTCCACTCCTCGGGCCGATTGGCTACTAGGCTTACCGCTTACCCATAACTCACGGCATGTGGTTAGTACTTTCAAACGCTTAACCCCGATCGGCACACACCGCGACCTTATCAAATTCAACAACACAGACGGGGTATCATCTCAACCATGATACCTCACAAAACTCCCGTCCGGCATCCTTATAGTGATAACAGGAATGTAAACATTACAACTCCTATATCGCGCGAGTGACAGGAAATCACCCGACTTCTACCGGCCCTATTAGCATAGCAGCTAGCCGGACTCAAATACTAGTATTCAATACATCGGTTCCTAGGAAAAATGCAACTAGGGTTTCAAGCAATACCTAAGAACTTAATGCATAGAATACGTAAATAGATATAAAGTGCAGTGTAATTAAAATAGTAGGTTATGTCCGGGGCTTGCCTTTACTGGTGGGTCTGAAGTTAGAAATGTCAATATCTTCCGAACTTTGGTTCGGGGCTTCAGATAATCCTTCGGTGACGTTCATTTGGTCTTCAGGAACATCCTCCGTAGACTCCGGGGAGATCTCGTAGGTACCGTTGCCGAAGTAGTCGTATCTACATGTAATGCAACATTCCATTCAAGCGTGCACACAAAACTATTTTATTTCACAGCAAAGTTGCAATCCAGCACTCATATAACACACTATTTACGTAACAACCCAAAAAGATTTGAAACTAAACTTAGATAAAGCTTTGGAAGGATAACTAATTAGAATCGGCTACTTGTTGAGGGTTACAACAGAGCCGATTGGAAACAACAGAGGTTTAGCCGATGGAAAGGTGCATCGATTTCCTAGGTGATCAATAAAAGCATCGATTACCCTGGCAGAAGGATGATTCCTAAAACAGTTGTCTTAACTGAGATGTGCTTAAGTGTTATTATAGGTAACTAAGTGTGGTTATATTGACTCGATTACGTCAACACAACAATTGAGTGACGTATAGCCGATTGGAGTGTGGTTAAGGGTATATGGCCGATAGATATATAGCCGATCTCTCAGTTGATAAATCGGCTGATAGAGATGTGTGGGATGGAGATAGGAAAACTAAGATTGATCGGCCGTGTTTGACCGACATGGAAAAGCAACCAAAATCGGCTTGGGTTGGCCGGTGGCAAGAACCCTAAGATCGTGGGTGTCTCTCCGATACATCGACCCTGTGCAGTCGGTGTAGGACAGAACAAAGGAGTTGTATCGGCAGTAGTCGATGCTGGAAGGGTAACAACTGTATTATCTAATCGGTCGATGATAGAAGTATCGACTGACAGCTGTTACACGGAAATATCATAGACTTAAGGAAATGACAATCAAAGCAAGGACAGAGTCTGGATGGCAGGAAATTGAGTACTTGTGTGAAAAGATTAACTAAAGATCACCCATTTGTACTTGAGACATACATCTGATGATCTATACTTAGCTACAACACATGCATACAATATTAAGCACAATAAAATATTCATTCCCTAACATTTGACCTAGACCACACATCAAGATTGTCCATTCAAGAGCACAACATAAAACTTGTAGAGTTTGACTTAGGATTCCAAACAAAACTGATTTTACATTTTTATGAAATTCCTACGAAAATCTATGAAATGTAGAAGTTCATCGATTTGAAATACAGAAAGCTTTGGAAATTTTTATAAAGAACACCCTAGAACTTTCTAAAGCATAGCAATCAAGTCCCTGGTTCGGGAAAACAGATAACAGGAAGTTAACGACGACATTCCGGCAAAGGAATCGTTGGCATTAGAAAGATTCAGTGGATTAGGGCAAACCTTGGGGTAGCCTTGGTTATGAAAGAGAATACGCGGAAAATGAATTTTCGCGGTGAACAAGATCGGCGAAGAGAAAAGCCCGACGATGATGAGACTCCGCGAAATGACAAAGAAGTTTGTCGGGAAGGGTTGCCGTGGGTGGAAGATGGCCGAAGGGGTAATCCTCGCGGTAACTTGTGGTCTTGCTTGGCGATCGACGAGAGAAAGGTGCTGCTGGATGTCGTGGATTCCTGGGACGAGATGATGGAGCCGAATGGGTTCGCTATACCGACTTCCCCGCGAACCCTAGGGTTTTCTTGCTCACGGGTTGAACTTCTTCTGCCCACGCACATGCAATGCCCAAGCATGGCTGACCAAACACCTCTGCTCGCACAAGAAAAACCCCTCCTTGACCTGACTGCACCGCATCTCCTCCGGGCTCGTCACGCCCGACCACTGTCTTTGCTTTGCGGCTTCTCTTTCTGATTTGCCACGCCATACTCATACTTTCATCTTCGCGAGGACCGGGGTCCGCTTGCATTAGGGTTGTGCCTTCCGTTGCGTTTTCCTCAACGGCCTCCGATCAATGCATTGCACATCACCGCAGTTGGCATCACTTCTCCCGCGGCTAGCATTTCGTCGAACACTTTAACTGTACCTTCGATATTGCCACCCCTGCACCACCAAAGATCACCGTGGCGTAGTCAGGGTCGACGCCACCGTGTTCCCGCATCTCGCGCAGAAGCACTTCACCGCAACTCCTCCTGCGCGCGCTGTTGCTTGGCACGTCGCACCCAGCACTGCCCACTCGTGCCCATGGGCCCGCTCTGCTCCGGCCGCTCAACACCTGCCCATACCGCCAATGCCCGCATGCCACCGCGCGCACGCTCGCGCCACTCGCTCGGTGCCGCTCAGGTTCGCTCCTACACCGCCTGCGAACCGCTCCAGCGCCGCTTGGCTCGTGTGCCACTCACGCGTCAGCGTCACGCCTCCCGCGCGAGCAGCGTCCACACCCGCGCCTGCGCGCTCCTGTTCGCGCACACCTCCGGCCGTGCTCGCCGTCGTCGCTCGCCGCGTGCACTCCGTTCTGGGCTGCCAGCCCGCTTGCCCGGCGCCTCCTAAGCCACTGCGCTGCACGCCGGTCTGGCTCCAGCACCGCGGAGTCCGTTCTGGGCTGCCAGCCCGCTTGCCCGGCGCCTCCTAAGCCACTGCGCTGCACGCCGGTCTGGCTCCAGCACCGCGCTCCGCGGATCCGCACTCGGGGCCACCCGCAGCCGTGCCGTGCGCCACCACCAGCCTGCGTCGCACGCACCCCCACGCCGCTCCACTTCTGTGTCTGCCACGGCCCGCACCAGCCACTGCTCCCACCTGCTTCCACGCGCTCGAGCCTGCCTGCACGCGTGCCGCCTGCGCCGGCCACGCGCCTGGGCCGCGCGCCTCCCGCGACGCGCGCGCGCCCCCGGGCCGCTGCCCCGCCTGCTCCCGTGCCCCGCGCCGCGCGCTTCACCCGCCTGGGCCGCCAGCCGGGCTGCTCCGAGTGCCTGGGCCCGCTGCGCGTCCACCAGCCGCCGCTCGGGCCTGCCGCTTCCGCGCGCTGCCGCTCTGGCTTCCGTACGCCGCACGCCCGCGCCTGGGAGCCGCTCCGCTCGGGCCCCGCTCGGGACCGCCGCCTGCGCGCGCTGCTCGCCCACGCGCCTGGACCGCGCGCCTACCGCGGCCCGCCCAGCGCCTGCTCCTGTGGCGCCGCCCGAGCGCCCGAGCTTGCTGCTGCCTGTGCTGTTTGGTTGGATGAGGGGGTAGACGGGAGAGAGAGAAAAACAGAAATAGACGCCAGTGAATGAAGGAGGAGGCCAAATAGGAGATGAACAGAGAGAAAGGAAGGAGGGAAAAAGGAACTTCGATAGTGCTGCTGCCGGCAGGAACGGATAAGACACAGACGCCAGGGGAGAAAAGAAATAGAGGAGAAGGATGAACAGCTTTCCCCAAGGACCTTTGCGTAAATTCGAAAACTGCAGGGGCCTGGTTGTAAAACAAAATTTCCCGTTGATTTAAAACCTGAATGAAGAAATGCCCAAAACGAAAGTTGGAGAGTTTTTCAAATTCTACAACATTGCTTTAGGACTCAAGTTCAAAAACTCAAAATTTACATTTTTACGCGTGAAGTTTTGAGTAAAAATTGGATTTGAATTGCTTTTGCCCTAAAAATATAATTTTATAAAATTCAGGACCTAAATGCAAGTATTTATGACACGTCATAATGACGGGATAGACTCGTCATAATGGTTGGATAGATATGTCATGATGACTTGCACTTTTTACACTTTAGCCCTGAGTAAATTTGAAAGTTACTTTTGTAAATCATACATTTGCATAAAAGGACTTGTACTTTTATAAAATTACATAAACATCCTTAATTTTTACCATTTACCCAAAATTTTTACACAATTCAACACTTGCATTTCTAATGCAATTTTTGGATAGATATATATATCTATTTTTACAGGGAATAAAATAAGAAAAGCATATTTACAAAACTATCTTTCACTTATTTTGAAATTACCCTAATCCAAATACATTTTACAAAAACAACCCTAGGTTTTTTTTGTAATTACACAAATACCCTTTTTATTTGCACTTTTAAATTTTCACAAATTTCACATAGCACACACGAGCTTTATACAAACAAACACATATTTCACACTAACACAATATATCTAATTTACAAATACATGAACTGTCACAATACTTATCCCATAACTAGACTATGAAGGCTTTCATGAGGAGGTAAGTTTTGTTTCAGCCGAAAAGCAACAAAGAGTAGGTCCTTACTTTCATATTTTAGCTTTCAGATTCTAGTTTCTTTAACCATTCTAAGTAAGCACCTGTAACTACTCAAGCAAGGTAGAGTCTTTTAAACATACACCAGTATTTCTCATCAACAACATTACTCTTGTTACTCTATGTGGCAAAAGAGTTAAGCAGTCTTAATCTTCGTGAGAAACGGACGATTCGGAATCGAATTTTAACCCTTGCAAGGTAAACCTAACTCACACGCTTGGAACACCAACAGGTCGTTCCGAAGCAACCGTTTGCCTTTCATTCCGGGTCATGGAACAAAGCCACCACAAGCGACTGCTGGACCGTACGCACATCCAATGTGCAGGACATACGTCTGTAGCGCGACTACATGACCGTATTCCCGTCTGCTTTACAGAACGTACTCCCACAGTTGGTGCGTGTAAACATAAAATAAAAGTCGAGTGGTGGGGGACGAGTCCACTTGCCGGGCCGATTGGTTACTAGGCTTACCGCTTACCATATTTCGCGGCATGTGGCTAGTACTTTCAAACGCTTAACTGCCACTACCACACACTGCGACCTTAACCAAATTCATCAACACAGACGGGGTATTCTTTCTGTCCAAGATGCTACTTATAACCCCATCGTCATCCTTATAGTGATTGCAGAATTGTAATCAATCAATTCCTATATCGCGCGAGTGATAGGAAATCACTCGACTTCTACCGGTCCTATTAGCATAGCACTAGTCGGACTTAATTTCTAATATTCAGTACATGGGTTCCTAGGGAGATGCATCTATGCTTTCCAGACAACTCCTAAGAACTTAATGCACAATTATATATATAAAGGTAAATTGCAATGTAAATAAGATAGTGGGTTTATGTCCGGGGCTTGCCTTCACTGGCAGGGCTGGGGTCAGAAATGTTAATAATTTCTTCCGAACTCGGGTTCGGGGCTTCGACTGATTCTCCGACGATGTTCCCGGCGTCTTCAGAGACTTCTTTTTCGGACTCCGGAAAGATCTGATAATCACCGTCGGCAAGAAACATCGAGTCTACATGTTATGAAAAAGATGCAATTAAGAAAATGCGTAGATTGTCATTCTACTTCACGATAAAATTACAAGCCAAGAACATAACATCATATAATAGCAAACCACACAATTGCCCCTTACTGGGCAGTTATTTATCGAGTATTAAATAAATTACTGAGTTACATTAAGTAACAGGGTCATCTACCCCAAACATTTAGCTAACTACAAGAAGTAACATGGCTGACTACTAAACTAATTACACTTAACATTTTTATTTAATTAACTAGCTAATCACCTTGAAAAACCCTAAGTTATTATTTAATATAGATCTACTAATCAAATTTTATTTATTTTAGCTATTTACACCTAATCTGTGACAGTTCATGTGTTTGTAATGCTAGGCATGTATTTTGTTAGTGTGAAATATGTGTTTGTTTGTATAAAGCTTATGTGTGTTTATGTGAAGCTTTTGAAAATTTAAAGTGCAAATAAAAAGGGTATTTTTGTAATTACAGAAAACCTAGGGTTGTTTTTGCAAAATGTGTTTGGAGGGGAGGTAATTTCGAAATAAGTAAAGGGTGGTTTTGCAAACGTGTTTTTCATACTTTATTCCCTGTAAAAAAAATATATATTTATCCAAAAGTTGCATTTGAAATGCATGTGTTGAAGTGGGTAAAAAGTTTGGGTAAAATGGTAAAAATAAGGGTATTTATGTGATTTTATAAAAGTACGAGTCCTTTTATGCAAATGTTTGATTTACAAAAGTAACTTTCAATTTTACTCAGGACTAAAGTGTCAAAAAATGCAAGTCATCATGACATGTCTATCCAATCATAATGACGAGTCTATCCCGTCATCATGACGTGTCATAAATTCTTGCATTTAGGTCCTGAATTTTATAAAGTTTTATTCTTTAGGACAAAAGCAATTCAAATCCAACTTTTATTCAAAACTTCATGTGTAAAAATATAAATTTTGAGTTTTTGAACTTGAGCCCTAAAGCAATGTGGTAGAGTTTGAAAAACTCTTCAACTTTTGTTTTGGGCATTTCTTCATTTGGGTTTCAAATCAGTGGGAAATTTTGTTTTATAAACAAGTCCCTGCAGTTTTCTGTAATTGCGTATAAGCCCTTGGGAAAGTCCATCCATCTTTCTTCTCTTCTCTCTTCTTCTTCCTTATCCTGACGTCTCTGTTCTTTTTCCCCTTCCCCACCGGCACATGCTCTGTCAAATCCCTTTTTCCTTCCTTTTCTCCATCAGGCGCTCGGCCGGCGCAGGACGTGCGCAGGCGGGCGAGCGCGCAACCCCAGGCGGGCTGGCGGCGGCTCCTGGCACGGGCTCGGGCGACCGGCCGCGGGAGGGGAACTGGCCCCGAGCGAGCGGCCGGCGCAGGGCGCGGGCGCGTGGCCAGGCGCGCGCGCGGGCAGCCAGGCGGCCCGGCGCGGACGACCCGAGTGGCGGATGGCTCGTGAACGGGGCGAGCGAAGCGGCGCACGGCTTGACCGGCAGCAAGCGGCGCGCGGGAGCGTGCGGCTCGGCGCTGTGGCGGCGCTAGCGGGGGCTGGAGCGGCGGCCTCGCGGGCGTGCGCAGGCAGGCGGAGCGAGCGCTGCACAGCAGGCCGGGCTCGGTCGGGTGGCTGGCAGCAGCGCTGCTGCAGGCAGCAGCGGGCGGTGTGCAGCAGCTCTGGGCGGCGCGCATCGGCGTGGCGCGCAGGCAGCCGCGGGAGCAGGTGGATCCAGGCAGGCACGCGGTGGCTGGCGCGGAGGCCCGAACGGCTGGAGGCGCAGCGCAGGGAGCGAGCTCGAGCGGCTAGAGGTGCGGCCCAGGCGAGCGCGCGGGCAGGCGGACGCGCGGGGAGCAGAGGTGCAGCGCGGCAGAGGGAGCAGGCCAGCGGCGCGCGGACGCGCTGGCTCGGGTGCGGAGCGCAGGTGCGCGGCAGCAAGGGATGAACGCCGCGCGGATGGAGCGGAGCTCGGCTGGCGGAGCGGCAACGGCTCGGGCGAGCGTGCATGCGATGGTGTACGGAAGTTGGCGGTATAGACAGGTGTTGAGCGGGGCGCGCGCGGAGGGCGCTGGAGGCGCGGTTGGCGTGCGTGCGCGAGTGGCTCGGCCGGGGCAGGAGTAAGCCCAGGTAGCGCGAACACGCATGTGCGAGCGCGGAAGTGATGCGGCAAGGCCGGGCGAACACGGGTTCGGCAGCTGGAAGCGGAGGAGCAGCTACACAGCGTACAGGGCGACGATGTGCAGGGAGGTCACGCGCGATGCGAGAGAAGTTGCAATGCGGCGGCTGCAGGCGAACTTGCCCAGGAAGCAGTAGAGTCGCGCGTGGAGAACGTCGGGGATCGTTGAGAAGGAAGCCGCAGACGAAGTCAAGCGGCACTGCGGACTGCTCGCGGAGGATATGGAGATGCCGGTGCGAGCGGGCATCGGTTCTCACGAAGGCAGAAGAGGTGAGTGTAGCGTGGCTAAGCGAAGGCGGAGGTCCGGGCTGAATTGGACTAGCGCGTCCGCAAGTGTAGAGCGGAAGCGTTCTGCCTGCGGCGGTGGTAGGCCGATTCGGATGGCGTCGCAGCTGGTGGGGAAAGGCGGCAGAGTTACACCTTGTGCGAGCGAGAGTGACGCACCGGAACTGCAGCCAGGTACGGCGGCCCTGCAAGTGACTGCACGGGCATATCAGATGTGTTTCTGCGGTGCATGAGCATGAGCAGAGAAAGTTCAACCGTGAGCAGGAGGATCTTGAGGTTCGCGGAGGATTTGGCATAGCGAACCCTTTCGGCTCCATCATCTCGTCCCAGGAGTCCACGACATCCAGCAGCACCTTTCTCTCGTCGATCGCCAAGCAAGACCACAAGTTACCGCGAGGATTACCCCTGGGGTGCGGCGGAGCGGCCTGACCACGGGAGGCCGAGGGTGTTCGTGCGGCGGAAGAACAAAAGGAGGCGGCGCTGGGATCTCCGGTGGCGGCTAGGGTTAGGGCACAGGTATGTGGGGGGCTGCGGGGCCAATTAAGGGCGGGGGTCGAGGCCTCGGCGTGCGGGCCCAGAGGGGAAGCTCGCCGGCGGTTTCAGGGGCCGTTGCACGCCGGGGAGAAAGGGAGAAAGGGGAAGAAGAAGGCGCTGACAGGAGGGGCCTGGCGGTCAGAGAGAGCAAGGAGAGAGCGCGTGGGGTGCTGGGCTGAGGAAGGAAGTGGGCCGCCCGTGGCCCATGCGGGGGAGGGGAGGAAAGGGGGCCCGAAGGGGAAGAAAGAGGGGAATTCGGGCTACTGGGCTGCTGGGCTGCTGGACTGCTGTTCCCATAAACTCAACACAAGACCTATTCAAACAAGCTATTCAAACAAATTTATTTGAATTCAAATAAATTTGAATTCAAACCCCATAAACTCAACACAAGAAAAATAATGCTCCAGCATGAATGCACAAACATGTTGACCTTATAATTAATTTCATTTTCTTATGTTATAAATTGCTTTAAATGCAAGATAAATTAGGAAAACGCTGGAGAGTTTATTTAAGCCCAACATAAATTCATTAAAATTAGGGAAAATTACATTAGGGTGTTACAGACGGGCTCACATGAGGAGCCATTTCGTCTACGCCCAGAGTTGTTGCACTTAGGGTAGTTTCAATTTTTTTGCCATAATCATGGCAATCTCACGATGATGCTCGCGTTCTTTCCTAACTGGTTAGACCCGCTCGATTGGGTTACGTCTAACTTGTTGGATGGGTTCCTACTCAGAGCTACTACGACTACTTCTAGGGTCACTGCAACCGGGGTAGTGTCTACTACTTAGCCTTTAAACTTGGATGACAATTCAGTTAGGGCACATACAAGTGGAGACATCAAATAAAAATATATATACCGGGAAATGAGTACTTGTTTTTACATCTCAATCTTGCAATACACTTTTTACTATCTGTTCTGCTACAGGTTGGGCTTCTTGGAGTTACTCGTTGAATTGCTCTTCAGAGCACTCCGTGGCCACACATCCTGTGCAAACGCCCCTAGTCGAGCTTCCTGCCAAAAGGATTTTACAAAGGAAAGCGCGAGGCTGACACACGCGATCGGGGTTTCAGTGAGGAAATTGATGACCTTCTGCGGCGCTCCAAGAAGTTGCTCCAGCAAGGGCCGCTCCCCTGCTTCGCCATCTTCTTGTGGGTCCACCATGTCCACAAGCTTCTTGGTGGCTCCCCTGAGGTCCTCCAGCTCCTTTTGCCGCT
This sequence comes from Panicum hallii, assembly GCF_002211085.1. Taxonomy (NCBI): domain Eukaryota; kingdom Viridiplantae; phylum Streptophyta; class Magnoliopsida; order Poales; family Poaceae; genus Panicum; species Panicum hallii. The sequence continues at coordinate 12,339,731 of NC_038048.1, forward strand.
GCTCCTTCTCTTCACCCAGCATCTTGATCTGCTGAAGTCAATCGATGAACTGTTGTTCAGTGTCGACGACTACCTTCTGTAGCTTCTCGACATCATCTGTACAGTGATACAGCATATTCTTCACATCAGTAAGCAGCTCTTCTTTATATGTTAAGATTTTCCTTAGCTCTGCGGTGAAGATATTTTCAGAATCCAAGATAAGTTGTTAAGTGAAAGTACTTGAGGGAAGAAAGGGCTTGCCTTGGTGTGCCTTCTTTTATTCCTAGAGTTGTTCCTGGAGCTCGGAGTTGGCCTTCTCGAGATTGCGGAGATCATTTTTGAGGAGCCACATCTCTCGAGTCCGCTCCTGCTTTAGCTTGTCAAGTTCTCTCTGAAGATAAATGTTCTTCGTTAACTCTTCGGATATGCGTTTTTCCTTGGCAGCAAGCTCCTGGTGGCCACTCACGACTGCTTTTAGTTTCTCAGTCTTCTTTTGTGAGTTCTTGATCACATCCTGCATAAGGGGGAAGCTTAAGACAAGCAACTCTACAACATATACTGGTAGAAGAGTAATCACGCCTTACCAGGGTAAAATTGTACATCTCTTTGGAGATGTTCTTGAAGTACTGGATGTTGTTGTCCGTCAGAATCGGGTCATCCACCAGATCTGTGGTGATGACGTTCTGGTATCCGCGTCCGGTCACCAGCAGATCTCCAGGGCTCCTTGAGGTCCCTGCGGCTTCTTCAGCGGATGGTTGTTGGGCACCTGCAAGTCAAGATGCATTTAGTACATAATGTCTGTGGTCTAAGCAGCTAGCTCTGGGTGGCCAGACACTTACCAATGCCATCTGCAGGAGTAGCATCAGGGGCCTCAACTTGTTCCTCACCACCAGCTCTGGCTTCAGCTTGCTAGGGCTCGGGGGATGGCAAGTCGGGCAGTGTTGTGTCCGCCTCGGGGGCTGGTTCCTTGGTCGCGGGCTCCTCTGGGGCTGGTGGCTCGGGGGCTAGGGTAGCTGCGGCAGGCTTTGACTTGTGCCTCATGTCGCTAGCAAACCTAATGAAGCAGAATTAGTTATATTGTTACACAAGTCGAGCAGAACAGAATGTTCATTATGCAAGAAAAGATCTATACTTACAGTGAAGACTTCTTCATGACAGCTTTCTTTACCCTTAGAGCCCGTAGTTTTTCAACCATGGTCCTCGTTGCTGGCAGCGGGGTCACACCAGCTGGTGGCGCAGTGCCCGCCACGGCAATGGTAACCGTCCCTATCACGGTAGTCGATGGGTCCGTTCCTACCTCTTGGCGCTTGGGGTCGGGAGAAGAAGCAGACGGACTACAAAAGGACAGTGTTAGCATGCAACAATACCAATATTTCTCAATTCAACAAGGCTGCAACTTCATACCTGGAGGATTCGACTACATGTGCTTTCTGTTTGCGCACAACCCGATGACCCTGCGGGACCGAAGGCAGAGTTTCAGTCAACTCCACACATGGTTCAGGGGGTTGTTCCTTCTCGCCTCCACTTCGGCTTCCCTTTCCAGCAGGGGGCTCCCGCCTTCAGTGGACTCACTACCGGGCAGAGCCTCAGCTACTTGAGCCCTTTTCGCTTCGGCTGCGGTGCTGGGGAGATGGTGGTCCAAGGGATGTCGGGTTGCGGTGGATAGCTCCGGTACAACTCTGTGTGTCCCTGCACAAGATTTTCAGTTAGCAGTGGCAGAACAGTAGAACTTCTTCTGAAAAAGTAGTCGAATACTTACCGGTTGTGGCAGAACCAACCTGAATTATACCAGCTCAAGCACGCGAGTCCACTCCAGAGAGCTTCAACGTACTTCAAACGGTATAATCCCTTGGTCTGTCGGGTAGCGTCCCGATAAACCACCGATACAGGATCAAATAAGGTTACCTCACACAAAGGTGAGTCCAGAGATACAGTCACCATCATATTTTTACATCACAGGAAATTATTTTACAAAAGTTTCCACGCTTAGCAAAGTTATTACAAAGTTTGCAGAAACGGCAAAGGTTCAAACTAGGAGTCATTATTACATACCAGTTTTAAAGTTCAAACAGCGGAAATTCAAAGTACGATAACTATATACGTCGCCAGTAAGGACATCATGCTAAGCCATGGCATAACATCACTCGTTATGATCAGGGTTGGCCGGGGACGGGTCCCACTCCACGGACCAACCATCAGGCAAAGCATAAGACCAAGGCATGGGGTAAGTAGGGTCTTCAGAGACATTACCTGAAATAAACACATATAACAAGGCTGAGTACTCTAATACTCAGCAAGGCTTACCTGGAGATTTGGGTATACTTATCCCATAACTAGACTATGAAGGCTTTCATGAGGAGGTAAGTTTTGTTTCAGCCGAAAAGCAACAAAGAGTAGGTCCTTACTTTCATATTTTAGCTTTCAGATTCTAGTTTCTTTAACCATTCTAAGTAAGCACCTGTAACTACTCAAGCAAGGTAGAGTCTTTTAAACATACACCAGTATTTCTCATCAACAACATTACTCTTGTTACTCTATGTGGCAAAAGAGTTAAGCAGTCTTAATCTTCGTGAGAAACGGACGATTCGGAATCGAATTTTAACCCTTGCAAGGTAAACCTAACTCACACGCTTGGAACACCAACAGGTCGTTCCGAAGCAACCGTTTGCCTTTCATTCCGGGTCATGGAACAAAGCCACCACAAGCGACTGCTGGACCGTACGCACATCCAATGTGCAGGACATACGTTTGTAGCGCGACTACATGACCGTATTCCCGTCTGCTTTACAGAACGTACTCCCACAGTCGGTGCGTGTAAACATAAAATAAAAGTCGAGTGGTGGGGGACGAGTCCACTTGCCGGGCCGATTGGTTACTAGGCTTACCGCTTACCATATTTCGCGGCATGTGGCTAGTACTTTCAAACGCTTAACTGCCACTACCACACACTGCGACCTTAACCAAATTCATCAACACAGACGGGGTATTCTTTCTGTCCAAGATGCTACTTATAACCCCATCGTCATCCTTATAGTGATTGCAGAATTGTAATCAATCAATTCCTATATCGCGCGAGTGATAGGAAATCACTCGACTTCTACCGGTCCTATTAGCATAGCACTAGTCGGACTCAATTTCTAATATTCAGTACATGGGTTCCTAGGGAGATGCATCTATGCTTTCCAGACAACTCCTAAGAACTTAATGCACAATTATATATATAAAGGTAAATTGCAATGTAAATAAGATAGTGGGTTTATGTCCGGGGCTTGCCTTCACTGGCGGGGCTGGGGTCAGAAATGTTAATAATTTCTTCCAAACTCGGGTTCGGGGCTTCGACTGATTCTCCGACGATGTTCCCGGCGTCTTCAGAGACTTCTTTTTCGGACTCCGGAAAGATCTGATAATCACCGTCGGCAAGAAACATCGAGTCTACATGTTATGAAAAAGATGCAATTAAGAAAATGCGTAGATTGTCATTCTACTTCACGATAAAATTACAAGCCAAGAACATAACATCATATAATAGCAAACCACACAATTGCCCCTTACTGGGCAGTTATTTATCGAGTATTAAATAAATTACTGAGTTACATTAAGTAACAGGGTCATCTACCCCAAACATTTAGCTAACTACAAGAAGTAACATGGCTGACTACTAAACTAATTACACTTAACATTTTTATTTAATTAACTAGCTAATCACCTTGAAAAACCCTAAGTTATTATTTAATATAGATCTACTAATCAAATTTTATTTATTTTAGCTATTTACACCTAATCTGTGACAGTTCATGTGTTTGTAATGCTAGGCATGTATTTTGTTAGTGTGAAATATGTGTTTGTTTGTATAAAGCTTATGTGTGTTTATGTGAAGCTTTTGAAAATTTAAAGTGCAAATAAAAAGGGTATTTTTGTAATTACAGAAAACCTAGGGTTGTTTTTGCAAAATGTGTTTGGAGGGGAGGTAATTTCGAAATAAGTAAAGGGTGGTTTTGCAAACGTGTTTTTCATACTTTATTCCCTGTAAAAAAAATATATATTTATCCAAAAGTTGCATTTGAAATGCATGTGTTGAAGTGGGTAAAAAGTTTGGGTAAAATGGTAAAAATAAGGGTATTTATGTGATTTTATAAAAGTACGAGTCCTTTTATGCAAATGTTTGATTTACAAAAGTAACTTTCAATTTTACTCAGGACTAAAGTGTCAAAAAATGCAAGTCATCATGACATGTCTATCCAATCATAATGACGAGTCTATCCCGTCATCATGACGTGTCATAAATTCTTGCATTTAGGTCCTGAATTTTATAAAGTTTTATTCTTTAGGACAAAAGCAATTCAAATCCAACTTTTATTCAAAACTTCATGTGTAAAAATATAAATTTTGAGTTTTTGAACTTGAGCCCTAAAGCAATGTGGTAGAGTTTGAAAAACTCTTCAACTTTTGTTTTGGGCATTTCTTCATTTGGGTTTCAAATCAGTGGGAAATTTTGTTTTATAAACAAGTCCCTGCAGTTTTCTGTAATTGCGTATAAGCCCTTGGGAAAGTCCATCCATCTTTCTTCTCTTCTCTCTTCTTCTTCCTTATCCTGACGTCTCTGTTCTTTTTCCCCTTCCCCACCGGCACATGCTCTGTCAAATCCCTTTTTCCTTCCTTTTCTCCATCAGGCGCTCGGCCGGCGCAGGACGTGCGCAGGCGGGCGAGCGCGCAACCCCAGGCGGGCTGGCGGCGGCTCCTGGCACGGGCTCGGGCGGCCGGCCGCGGGAGGGGAACTGGCCCCGAGCGAGCGGCCGGCGCAGGGCGCGGGCGCGTGGCCAGGCGCGCGCGCGGGCAGCCAGGCGGCCCGGCGCGGACGGCCCGAGTGGCGGATGGCTCGTGAACGGGGCGAGCGAAGCGGCGCACGGCTTGACCGGCAGCAAGCGGCGCGCGGGAGCGTGCGGCTCGGCGCTGTGGCGGCGCTAGCGGGGGCTGGAGCGGCGGCCTCGCGGGCGTGCGCAGGCAGGCGGAGCGAGCGCTGCACAGCAGGCCGGGCTCGGTCGGGTGGCTGGCAGCAGCGCTGCTGCAGGCAGCAGCGGGCGGTGTGCAGCAGCTCTGGGCGGCGCGCATCGGCGTGGCGCGCAGGCAGCCGCGGGAGCAGGTGGATCCAGGCAGGCACGCGGTGGCTGGCGCGGAGGCCCGAACGGCTGGAGGCGCAGCGCAGGGAGCGAGCTCGAGCGGCTAGAGGTGCGGCCCAGGCGAGCGCGCGGGCAGGCGGACGCGCGGGGAGCAGAGGTGCAGCGCGGCAGAGGGAGCAGGCCAGCGGCGCGCGGACGCGCTGGCTCGGGTGCGGAGCGCAGGTGCGCGGCAGCAAGGGATGAACGCCGCGCGGATGGAGCGGAGCTCGGCTGGCGGAGCGGCAACGGCTCGGGCGAGCGTGCATGCGATGGTGTACGGAAGTTGGCGGTATAGACAGGTGTTGAGCGGGGCGCGCGCGGAGGGCGCTGGAGGCGCGGTTGGCGTGCGTGCGCGAGTGGCTCGGCCGGGGCAGGAGTAAGCCCAGGTAGCGCGAACACGCATGTGCGAGCGCGGAAGTGATGCGGCAAGGCCGGGCGAACACGGGTTCGGCAGCTGGAAGCGGAGGAGCAGCTACACAGCGTACAGGGCGACGATGTGCAGGGAGGTCACGCGCGATGCGAGAGAAGTTGCAATGCGGCGGCTGCAGGCGAACTTGCCCAGGAAGCAGTAGAGTCGCGCGTGGAGAACGTCGGGGATCGTTGAGAAGGAAGCCGCAGACGAAGTCAAGCGGCACTGCGGACTGCTCGCGGAGGATATGGAGATGCCGGTGCGAGCGGGCATCGGTTCTCACGAAGGCAGAAGAGGTGAGTGTAGCGTGGCTAAGCGAAGGCGGAGGTCCGGGCTGAATTGGACTAGCGCGTCCGCAAGTGTAGAGCGGAAGCGTTCTGCCTGCGGCGGTGGTAGGCCGATTCGGATGGCGTCGCAGCTGGTGGGGAAAGGCGGCAGAGTTACACCTTGTGCGAGCGAGAGTGACGCACCGGAACTGCAGCCAGGTACGGCGGCCCTGCAAGTGACTGCACGGGCATATCAGATGTGTTTCTGCGGTGCATGAGCATGAGCAGAGAAAGTTCAACCGTGAGCAGGAGGATCTTGAGGTTCGCGGAGGATTTGGCATAGCGAACCCTTTCGGCTCCATCATCTCGTCCCAGGAGTCCACGACATCCAGCAGCACCTTTCTCTCGTCGATCGCCAAGCAAGACCACAAGTTACCGCGAGGATTACCCCTTCGGCCATCTTCCACCCACGGCAACCCTTCCCGACAAACTTCTTCGTCATTTCGCGGAGTCTCATCATCGTCGGGCTTTTCTCTTCGCCGATCTTGTTCACCGCGGGAATTCACTTTCCGCGTATTCTCCTTCATAACCAAGGCTACCCAAGGTTTGCCCTGTTTTGCTAGATCTTTCTAATGCCGGCGATTCCTTTGCCGGAATATCGTCGTTAACTTCCTGTTATCTGTTTTCTCGGACTAGGGGCTTGATTGCCATGTTTTAGAAAGTTCTAGGGTGTTCTTTGTAAAATTTCCAAAGCTTGCTATATTTCAAATCAGTGACCTTCTACATTTCATAGATTTTCATAAAAAGTTCATAAAAGTACAAAATCAGTTTTGTTTGAAACCCTAGGTCAAAATCTACAAGTTTTATGTTGTGATCTTGAGTGAAAGTCTATGAGGTGTGATCTAGGTTAAATGTTAGGGAATGAAAACCTTGTTTGTACCTTATATTGTATGCATGTGTTACAGTTAGAAGATAAAGTATAGGGTGTATGTTTTAAGTGGAGAAATGTGACAGTTAGTTAATCCTATCACCCTAGAGCTCATATCCCTACCATCAAGACATTGTCCTTGTCTTGATTACCGTTTCTTTAAGTTCCTTGTTGTATAAGGATCCCCATTAGTTCTGGTGTGTCTACCGCTTAGCCAAAAACATCTCTGCGGCTATGCTTCAGCGTTGGCTATCAGTTCAGCCGCTAAGCATCCGTTTCCTTGAGTCTAGGATGTTTCTGTATAACAGCTGTCAGTCGATACTTCTATCATCGACCGATTAGCTGATATGGTTGTTACCTTTCTAGTATCGGCTACTGCCGATACGATTCTTTTGTTCTGTTCTATATCGACTGCACAGAGTCGATGTATCAGAGAAACACCCACGATCTTAAGGTTCTTACCATCGGCCGACCCAAGCCGATTCTAGTTGTTTTCCGTATCGGTCAAACACGGCCGATCGATCCTTAGTTGCCCCATCCATATCCACACACACTTCTATCAGTCGATTTATCGACTGAGAGATCGGCTATATATCTATTCGGTCACATATCCTTAACCACACTCCAATCGACTGTACGTCACTCAATAGTTGTGCTGACGTAATCGAGTCGATATAACCACACTTAGTTACCTAGAATAACACTTAAGCATATCTCAGTTAAGACAACTGTTTTAGGAATCATCCTTCTACCAGGGTAATCGATGCTTTTATCGATCACCTAGGAAATCAATGCACCTTTCCATCGGCTAAACCTCTGTTGTTTCCAATCGGCTCTATTGTAACCCTCAACAAGTAGCTGATTCTAATTAGTTATCCTCCCAAAGCTCTATCTAAGTTTAGTTTCAGATCTTTTTGGTTGTTACGTAAATAGTGTGTTATATGAGTGCTGGATTGCAACTTTGCTGTGAAATAAAATAGTTTTGTGTGCACGCTTAAATGGAATGTTGCATTACATGTAGATACGACTACTTCGACAACGGTACCTGCGAGATCTCTTCGGAGCCTACAGAGGATGTTCCTGAAGACCAAATGAATGTCACCAAGGGAATATCTGAAGCCCCGAACCAAAGTTCGGAAGATGTTAACATTTCTAACTTCAGCCCCACCAGTAAAGGCAAGCCCCGGACATAACCTACTATTTTTATTACACTACAATCTATATCTATTTACGTATTCTATGCATTAAGTTCTTAGGAATTGCTTGAAACCCTAGTTGCATTTCCCTAGGAACCAATGTGATGAATACTAGCACTTGAGTCCGACTAGATGCTCTGCTAATAGGGCCGGTAGAAGTCGGGTGATTTCCTGTCACTCGTGCGATATAGGAATTGTAATGTTTACATTCCTGTTATCACTATAAGGATGCCGGACGGGAGTTTTGTGCGGTATCATGGTTGAGGTGATACCCCGTCTGTGTTGTTGAATTTTGATAAGGTCGCGGTGTGTGCAGATCGGGGTTAAGCGTTTGAATGTACTAACCACATGCCGCGAAATATGGTAAGCGGTAAGCCTAGTAACCAATCGGCCCGAGGAGTGGACATACCTCCCACCACTCGTTTTGCTTCTTCTGGTTACTTATGTTCGACTGAGGAAATACGTGTTGCAAGGGCAACCAGGAATACGGGTTTTGTAGTCACGCTACAGACGTATGTCCTGCACACATTGGGTGTGCGTATGTTCCTGCAGTCGCTTGTGGTGGCTCTGATCCACGAGTCGGAATGAAAGGTAAACGGTTGCTTCGGAATGACCCTGTGGTGTTCCAAGCGTGTGTGTTAGGTTTACCTTGCAAGGTTAAATACGATTCAGAATCGTCCGCCTCTCACGATGATTGAGACTACTTAATCCCTTTATCACACAGAGTAACAAGAGCAACTATATGATAAGTAATACTGATAGTTGAGATAAAGAGCTCTACCTTGCTTGCTTAGTTATAGGTGCTTACCTAGAATGAATAATTAACTAGAAACTGAAAGCTAAAACTTGAAATTAAGGATCTACTCTTTGTTGCTTTTCAGCTGAAACTAAACCCAGAACCATTATAAGCTTTCATAAGTCTAGTTATGGGCTAAGTATACCCAACCCCGGGTAAGCCTTGCTGAGTATTAGTATACTCAGCCTTGCTAGTTATATGTTTTGCAGGTAATGTCTTGAAGACCCTACTCTTCCCTTGCCCTGGCCCTATTCTCTTTCAGAAGGTTGGTCCGTGGAATGGGATCCGTCCCCGGCCAGCACTGGCGATATCGAGCGATGTCGTGCTCGGGCTTAGCATGGCATCCGTCTTGACGACGTATTGTAAATCATCGCGTATGTTTTTCGCTGCCAAAAGCCAAAACTTCAACAGTTGTACTGTTTTCTCTAAGTTGAAATTTCATATTACTTTTGAAAACTCTTATCATGTAATTTCCTTGTGATGTAAAATATGATGGTGATTGTATCTCTGGACTCACCTTCGTGTGAGGTAACCTTATTTGATCCTGTGTATCGGTGGTTTATCGGGACGTTACCCGACAGGCCAAGGGATTATACCGTTTGAAGCACGTTGGAGCCCTCAGGATTGGACTCGCGTACTTGAGCCCGTATATGTGGCAGAACCAACCTGAATTACACCGGCTCAAGTACGCGAGACCACTTTAGCGGGCTCCAGCGTGCTTCAAACGGTATAACCCTTTGGCCTGTCGGGTAACGTCCCGATAAACCACCGAAAGCAGGATCATAACAAGGTACCCCGCACGAAGGCGAGTCCAGAGATACAAGGGCCATCACATTTTACATCACAGGCAGATATATTACTTGAGAGTTCAAAAGTACAGGATCTTCCTCATCGGAAAATTATTACAGAACGAACTAAGTTTTAGAGTGAACAGTGATAACAAAGTACGATATAATACACGTCATTAGTAAGGATGTCGTGCTTGCCCTTGCATGGCATCACTCGGAGGGTTCCGGGTTGGCCGGGGACGGGTCCCACTCCACGGACCAACCATCAGGCAGGGGGTAAGACCACGGTATAGGCAGAGCTTGATCAGCAGAAGCATTACCTGGACAAAAGTTATAAAGCAAGGCTGAGTATTCTAGTACTCAGCAAGGCTTATCGGGAATTGGGTATACTTAGCCCATAACTAGACTTATGAAAGCTTATAATGGTTCTGGGTTTTGTTTCAGCTGAAAAGCAACAAAGAGTGGATCCTTAATTTCAAGTTTTAGCTTTCAGATTCTAGTTAATTATCCATTCTAAGTAAGCACCTATAACTAAGCAAGCATAGTATAATCTTTGGTCAAGCTTCATCTTTGATAATCATAAGATTGCTCTTATTACTCAATGTGACAAAGGAATTAAGCAGTCTCAATCATCGTGAGAGGCGGACGATTCGAATCGAATTTAACCTTGCAAGGTAAACCTAACTCACACGCTTGGAACATCCAACGACAGTTCCGAAGCAACCGTTTGCCTTTCATTCCGACTCATGGATCAGAGCCACCACAAGCGACTGCAGGTCATACGCACTTCCAAAGTGCAGGACGTACGTCTGTAGCGCGACTACAAAACCCGTACTCCTGGTTGCCCAGCAACACGTATGCCTACACGTCGAACATAAGTAACCAAAAGAAGCAAGACGAGTGGTGGGAGGTATGTCCACTACTCGGGCCGATTGGCTACTAGGCTTACCGCTTACCATATTTCGCGGCATGTGGCTAGTACTTTCAAACGCTTAATCCCGATCACCACACGCTGCGACCTTATCAGTAATTTTAACAACACAGACGGGGTATCACCTCAATCATGATACCTCACAAAACTCCCGTCCGTCATCCTTATAGTGATAACAGGAATGTAAGCATTACAACCCTATGTCGCGCGAGTGACAGGAAATCACCCGACTTCTACCGGCCCTATTAGCAAAGCAGCTAGCCGGACTCAACTACTAGTATTCAATACATTGGTTCCTAGGAGAATGCAACTAGGGTTTCAAGCAAATCCTGAGAACTTAATGCATAGAATAAGTAAATAGATATAAAGTGTAGTGTAAACAAAATAGTGGGTTATGTCCGGGGCTTGCCTTCTTGAGCAGGGTTGAGAGTAGAAGGATCGAGGTTCTCCGAACTTTGGTTCGGACCTTCAGTTAGATTCTCGGCGGTGTCTCCGGGATCTTCAGGAATTTCCTCGACTTGATCCGCGATCAGCTCGTAGTCACCGTCAGCGAGGGTAATCGGTTCTACATGATATGCAAAGCAATTATTATTAAGAAATGTGCATTCTTTTATTTGAGTCACATCAAAGATTATGCTTTCAAAGATTAACACTTCGAGAAAGGCCAAAACAAAGAAATTGTTACCCTAAATTTTTAATTGATGCTTAATTTAACTACATCATCGAATTAATTCAAGATAAGCATCAAAGCATATATTAAAGTTAAATTTAAATTTGAATTTAAACTTTTTAAGTAAAGAAGGTTATAAAATTTGAAACACTTAAAAAGAAATAGATCACCTCTTAATTCATAACTAAAGGATCTAATTAGTTAAAGTTTGAAAAGATATGTCTAGCTAATATTAATTTAAAATAATTTAAAAGGATTCAAATTGTAGTACAACTTGATTTTGAATGTTTTGCATCATTTTAGGTATCATGTATAAGAATTACATATCATAATTGCAAACAATCAACACAATATGCAAGAATTAAAGACATTACATTTCCTTGTTTCAAATTTAAATTAGATTCAAAAATATTTGGTTTCATATCAAATCCTTTTAACAAAAGTTATAGAGTCCTTAATCTAGTTTCCAACAAAACAAGTTTTGCTAATTTTGGAATTTCCTGTGATTTGTTATGTATTTTACAAGACAGCATATGCATCTCACATGAAATAATAGACATCTAAGGGGGGGGGTCTCGGTATTTTTACACTGTAACCCCTGGGACAAAAGAACTAATAGCAGAAAGGCCCTTGCCCATCCCTGCGACGGCCAGCACGTCGGCACGACGGCGTTCCCGCCGGCGGCAAGGATTCCGGCCAAGGGAAGGGGGCCTAACACCACCTACACCACCTCGGGTGAGCACAAGACAAGGAAGCACAGGGTGGATAGCAGAGAAACAGTGCGACCGACGGATGGGGGCGGCGGCCGTGGCGGCGCTTCGCCGTTCCCGGCGATGGGACGGCGAACACGGGCCAAGGAGGGGCGCATGAGTACCAGTGGACCACCGGGGAGCGGTTTGTCTACCTGGTGGAGCGGGAGGCCGGGTGGAAGGGGCTGTCGACGGGAGGACCGAGCTCAAGCGGCTCCGGCGGGCGGCGGCTCGGGATGAGCGAAATTCCGGCCGAGGGGCGGTCGGGGTTGATGGGGCTCGAGCTGAGGAGCAAGAGGAGAGGGTGGAGAAGCTACCGGTGCAAGGAATTGGATCGGGACGAAGTGAGTGCTACGGATTTTGGCGAGGAATGCACGGCGGCGAGCTCGGGTTCTAGTGCCCGTGGAGAAGAACACAGGGCAAGCTAACTGGGGAAAGAGGAGGGGATTGTGGTTTGGTTGTAGCATCGCTAGCTCACAGAAGAGAGGGAGGCACTGGGAGAAAGAAAGGATCACGGCCGGCTCTGGATTGCGACGGCGAGGCGGCGGCCGGCATGCAACCGAGGGCATCGTGGCGCCTGCGCAGGAGGACACCGGAGCAGGGGCTGCTGCGGTGGGCAAGGAGGGGACTGACGCGTGGAGAGGGGCAGCATGAGGTGGACGGCGGCGACTGCAAGACGGCGGCCAGGGGAGGCGCACTGTCGCCGGCGTCTGGGCAGGAGCAGAGGAGCAGAAGGGGTGCAGAGGAAGAAGAAAGGGGAAAAGATCCAGGGACTTGTTTGCAATTTGTGAAAGTTACAGGGACCCTGCAGAAAAGTACTTTTTCCCACTAATCCAGGGGTTTTCTGAGAAAAAGTCCAACATGAAAATTGTAGAGTTTTTCAAGCTCTACACTTTCGCTTTAAGACTCAAATTCAAAAACTCAAAGTTTGCTACATTACAAAATGAATTTTGAATCAAGGTAAAATGAATTTACCCCTGTCCTTACCAAATCAAGTTTTAATCAATTTTTTGTCATTTTTACATTATTCTTAGGATATCATGATGACAATTATTTTTTTTTACAGATAGGTCCTTAAGTAAGCATAAAATTACTTTTACCCCTTACTTTTTGCACAAAAGACCCTGTAATCCTGCATTTTTACACATAGGCCCTTGCTTTTACTTAAGAGCTTATTTTACCTTATGACCAAACCCAAGCACACACCTTGCACAAAAAGACTTGCCATACATGAAAATTTTTTAAATATACCCTTAACCTCTAAGTCTATTACATCCAGGGTTTAATTTGTATGAATCTTATTACCTGGATGTCACAGCCTTCCCCCCTAAAAAGAATCTCGTCCCGAGATTCGGAGACAGAAGATAATGGAATGATCAGATTTGGGGATTAGTTGAAAGGAAGGTCGGGAAATTCTGTTGAAGATAAGATTCCGTTTCCCACGTTGCTTCCTCTTCAGTGTGATGATCCCATAGGATCTTATACATTTTAATTATCTTCCTTCTAGTGACTCTTTCTTTGGTATCCAAGATTTTGAGAGGTTGTTCAACATAGGATAGATCGGGTTCGACTTCAATGGCTGGGATTTCAATGATCTCCGAGGGTACCTTAATACACTTTTTAAGCTGAGAGACATGGAAGATATCGTGAATAGCACTCATTTGAGGTGGAAGGAGGAGTTTGTAAGCCACGGGGCCACAAATTTCAAGAATTTTGAAAGGTCCGATATAACGGGGTGCTAGTTTTCCCTTTATTCCAAAACGCTGAACGCCCTTGGTGGGGGATACTCGGAGATATACAAAATCTCCTATTTGGAACTGTAAGGGTTTCCTTCTCCGATCCGCATAACTCTTTTGTCTAGACTGAGCTGTTTTAAGATTAGCTTGAATAATTCTGACTCTGTCCTCGGCTTCCATAACCAAATCTGGTCCAAAAATCTTGCATTCACCAGTCTCAGACCAACTTAAAGGGGTTCGACATTTGCGACCATATAAAGCTTCAAAAGGTGACATTTGGAGACTAGACTGGTAACTGTTGTTGTAAGAGAATTCAGCCAAGGCAAGATATTTATCCCAACTTGTCCCATAGTGAATGATACAAGCTCGGAGCATATCTTCGAGAATTTGATTGACCCGTTCAGTTTGTCCATCTGTTTGAGGATGATATGCGGAGCTTCGAATCAGTTTGGTGCCGAGAGCGGATTGTAATTGCTCCCAGAAGCGTGCAACAAAGGGTGCTCCTCGATCAGAGATGATGGTCTTAGGAATACCATGCAATCGAACAATTTGATCAAGATAGACTTCAGCGTACTTCCTAGCGGAGTACGTAGTATTCACAGGAATAAAGTGAGCCACTTTTGTAAGTCTATCGATAATTACCCATATAGAATCATGCTTTTGAGATGTGTTTGGAAGACCAACAATAAAATCCATACTAATGTCTTCCCATTTCCACGATGGAATAGGTAATGGTTGTAGTACACCCGAAGCTTTAAGGTGACTAGCCTTGACCCTTTGACATGTATCACACTCAGATACATATTTAGCAATTTCTCTTTTCATCCTAGTCCACCAAAAATGTTGTCGTAAGTCTTGATACATTTTGGTGCTACCGGGATGAATAGAGAATTTGGACAAATGAGCTTCATTAAGAATTTGTCTGCGAAGCTGATGATCTTTTGGTACAACAAGATGTTTGTTAAACCACAAGACTCCCTGGGGGTCAATATGGAAACACTTGTATTTAGCCTTTCCTTGAGATAGTTCTGATTTGATGATTTTGATACCCTTATTATGTAGTTGTGACATGATAATTTTATCCCGAAGGGTATTCTCCAAGGCTAAAAGTTTTAGACTACCTTGAGAAACGATCTCTAGATTGAGTTTCTTCATCTGATTGCAGAGAGTGTCATTAATAGTAGTCATGGATGCACAGTGGCAATGTGCTTTGCGGCTAAGTGCATCTGCAACCACATTAGCTTTATCAGGATGGTAATATACCTCAAGGTCATAATCTTTGATCAATTCTAGCCATCGCCTCTGCCTCATATTCAAATCCGCTTGGGTAAAAATATATTTGAGGCTTTTATGATCCGTGTAAATGTTACACTTAGCACCCATAAGATGGTGCCTCCAAATCTTAAGAGCATGGACAATAGCTGCTAATTCCAGATCATGAGTTGGATAATTTTGCTCATGATTCCGGAGTGCTCTGGATGCATAAGCAATGACTCGGTTGTTTTGCATTAGAACACAACCGAGACCAGTCCCAGAAGCATCACAGTAAACGTCAAAAGGTTGGGTATTATCCGGCTGAGCTAATACGGGGGCAGTGGTTAAAAGTTTCCTTAAGGTATGGAATGCCTCATCACACTTATCATTCCACTGATATTTAACTCCTTTCTTAAGAAGCTCAGTCATGGGCTTGGCTATCTTAGAGAAATCTGGAATGAAACGGCGATAATACCCTGCCAATCCAAGAAAACTACGGATTTGATGGACTGAAGTTGGGGGCTTCCAATCCATAACTTCTTGAACTTTTGTCGGATCAACCGATATGCCTTCGCTAGAAATAGTGTGTCCCAAAAATTTTACACTATCTAGCCAAAATTCACATTTTGAGAATTTAGCATAAAGACGATGATCCCGTAATCGCTGAAGAACAATATGTAGATGATTGGCATGGTCTTCATTATTTTTGGAATAGATTAAGATATCATCAATGAAGACCACGACGAACTTATCCAGTTCTAGCATGAAGACTGAATTCATAAGATACATGAAATATGCCGGAGCGTTAGTAAGCCCAAAAGACATAACCAGATATTCATATAGTCCATATCTGGTTGAGAAAGCCGTTTTCGGAATGTCACAAGGCTTAATCTTGATCTGATGATAGCCAGAGCGTAAGTCAATTTTTGAGAAGACCTTAGCTCCAGCTAATTGATCAAACAAAATGTCAATGCGGGGAAGTGGGTACTTATTTTTGATAGTGACCGCATTGAGTGAACGATAGTCAACACATAGCCTTAGGCTATTGTCTTTCTTTTTGACAAAAAGAGCAGGACAACCCCAAGGCGACGCACTCGGGCGTATAAAACCTTTATCAAGAAGATCTTGAAGTTGAATTTTAAGTTCGGCCAATTCGTTTGGAGGCATACGATATGGCCTTTTAGAGATAGGAGCAGTGCCTGGTTGGAGTTCAATAATGAACTCAATATCTCTGTCAAGTGGCATCCCCGGCAAATCATCGGGAAAGACATCAGGATATTCACAAACTACTGGAATATCCTTAACTTTGAGATTCGTGATAGCGTAAGTGCAAGAATAAAGATATTCTTGCCTGGGCAGATAGAGGGTAATAACTCCATAATGGGGTGAATCGATTTCAATAACTCGGGAAGAAATGTCTAGGAGTACTTTATGCTCAGTCATCCAATTGGTCCCAAGTATAACATCAACACCCTCTAGATTTAGCAAAATCAAATAAGTTTTAACTATTTGGCTGCCCAATTGGATTGGCACACTTCTAACCATTTGATTCGAGGTAATCTTGCCTCCCGGAGTGGCAATCATATATGACCCTTGGGTGGGACAAGGATCCAGTTTTATTCGGGTACTACAGTTGTTACTAATGAAACTATGAGTTGCTCCTGAATCAAATAATGTAACAACTGGTTGATGATGGATATAGAACGTACCCGACATAACAGGGGCTCCGTCCGGAAGTTCCGCAAGGGTAGTGAAGTTGATTTGCCCTTGTCGAACTTGCATCAACGGCCTCTTACCCTTGTTTTGATTGCCTTGGTTAGAACTTTGTCCTGGATTAGGTTTCTTAGGCCGTGGACAATCTCTGATGAAATGATCTGCACTCCCACAATTAAAACAATGATAGTTGCTGCCTTTTGGTGGAGCTTGTCGCGCATTTGGCCTTGGACCAAATTGTTGTTGCTGTTGTGAAGGTGCAGAGGGTCTATAGCTTCCTTGTTGTTGAGGCGGCCTAAAAACCAATCGACCAACGGGGGCATTCCTCTGGGGTGCTCTTGTTTGGGTGTTAGGAACAACCCGATATCTTGGCGGTTGAGCACTTGAGGATCCCGTAGGCATCTTTCTTTTTTTGTCAGCACGATGTGCTATAATGCAGTCCTCCTGGGTTAGGGCCATATTGACCAGCTCACTGAAACTATTGGGCCTGACAAGATTCAGGCGCTCTTTGAGCTTAGTATTGAGGCCACGACGGAAGCGGTCTTGCTTTTTGGCATCATTATCTGCATGATGACCAGCATATTGGCACAGATGATTGAACGTCTGTGCGTATTGCAAGACTGTATTGGAACCTTGAGTTAGTGCCAAAAATTCATTTAACTTCCGCTCCAGTAATCCTTCAGGGATATAGTGTGCCCTGAAGGCAGTCCGGAATTCATCCCAAGAGATGACATGTCCCGCGGGCTGCATGGCGTAAAAGTTATCCCACCAAATTCGGGCAGCACCACGCAATTGCTGGGCAGCAAAAGAAGCTTTGTTTGAGTCCGCACACGGTATAGTCAAGAGAGTGAACTTGGACTCAATAATATGAAGCCAGGCATCAGCATCCAAAGGTTCTTCGGCTTTACTGAAGAACGGAGGTTGAGTGCTAAGAAAATCTTGATAGCTGGCCACTGGAGGAGGAAGGTCATCACGACCTCCACGAAACGGTTGACGCTGCTGGTTTTGTTGTGCTTGCACCAGCAGATTAAGAAGCTCCGTCTGCCGTGCCATCACCTCAGCTAGGTTGGGAGGTGGTGGAGGCATCTGTTGAGAACCACTGGCCCGATCTGCCCGGAAACCTTCCGGGGTTCCACGTGTGGCTCCCACCATCTGAAATAAAGGAGACGTCCGTTAATATTTGCATAATCTCACTCCTAATTTCAGAAAATACATCATCACCATACATCATATACACATTCCATTCAATCCTCTCATATTAGCATATTCAGATAAAGATTAGGAAGATTAAAGCTCAAAACTTATATTACAACAGGGATACAAAGGTATTTCTCAGTGTATACATATATGGGTCCACATATCGGCCATCTATACTACACCAAAAGGCGCTAGGTCTAAACATACTACATCTTAACTTAGAACATCTCACTCCTCACAAGATACAACTAAAAGAAAGTCGACGATTCGACAGCTAAAAATCGTCGAGGTTGCCTACAGATGATTGGCTTCCAGAAGAAGAATGGTGAGGACTAAGAACAGGATCACCATGCTCAGAATCAAGTTCTGAGATTCCTTCAATCTCTTCCAGATCTTCCTCTTCAGCCTCAGGTACTGCAGGTGCAACAGGAGGGATCAGTGGTTGCTGTAATTCTTCAATTTGAGCTTGGGCATCATCCACCGCAAGAATCAGATCTTGAATTTGCGCCTGTAGAAATTCGATAACTGTATCACGTTGAGTGATTATGTGATCACTCTCATGAATCTGATCCTCCCGGTGATAGATGGCCTCATTTTGAGTAGCAATAATCCCATTCTTCTCAATCATTGCTGCTCGTAGTTGATCCACCTGAATAATGTGTCTGGCAGCTTCCCCGTGGAGGCTTCGCGCAGTAGTAATCAGATGGCCCATCTCACGGCGTAACAGTAAGTGATAACGGTACTGTACGCCCGTGAAACGCCTCACCCTTTGTAGTACTTCTTCTAGTGGACCTTCCAGGCTATGACTCTCAGGAATTGGCCCGAGGTCCCGCTCTGTTTTACCAGGATCTGTTGTAGCAAACAATCCAATAGGTTGTCCTATAACTTCCTCGGGATGTTGACTGCAAAAGGCGTAAATGGCTTCTAAGGCCGCTGCTTCGATAGTGTCCACAATACGGTAGCCCATCATGCTGATCTCAATAGGCTGCCATTGTGAACGGAAGGGATGCTGAGGGATAATCATCCTAACATAAGCCCTATGGATCCCTTCTTCCAAATGTTCGACAGCATCATACTGAGGAGGTTCTGTATACTGAAAAGATTGTAAGGATTCCCATAATAAATGAGGAAAACCTTCAATATGGAGGGCATTAGTGTGGAGATGCCCTTCCGGATCCCAGAAAACATTAGGTGGAGCTGCCATCTGCAATCAAGGATGCAAATGGTAAAATGTGCTTACCTTGTTAGAAAATTTCAAGGTAAATGGAAGAAATAATTGATACCATCAACCATGTGTTCTATAAGCTAGATAGAACTTAAGATTTTTGATCAATACTACTATAAATACCCCATTAACCCATATTAAAGATAAACAACACACCATTCATCTTTAATTAAAACATACAGCACATTCTTTTATTTATCAGAAGGTTATGCATGCTCGTACTACTCGTCCTCTCAACCAAAAACAACCGCCGAATATTTTCGGACTTACGTGGTTAGATTCGGTGACATAATATATACGTCTCTCCCTAATAACTAGTCGATAAGCCCTATCCGTCCTAATTTTCGTTATCGTGGTTAGTGTACCTGCAGAAAAACCACAGTACATATATATATATATCCAATGAACCTTTCATGCCAGCATGCCATGAAAGCGTCCCCAATCATTACTGTTCACTATAGAAACAGCATCTGTACAATTACCGCCGTACGGACAACGTTAGCATACGTTATCGAAACAACGTATTCACGGGGGGTACCGCAAAATGCGGGGGTATGAACAGCGATCGCCATACCCTGCGCCGAACCTTATACTCCCAATGTAGTCAACCTAAGTTGGTACATTGGCAGCATCTCAAGTAGGCCACTGCTTGAGAAACAGCGTTCGGTTCGCATCACCGACAGGAAGGCCAAGCTCCCTCAGTTGGCTGAGGATCCTTACCTCCTTACCTCCCGATCGAAGATGTCGTTACAGAAAGTA
This sequence comes from Panicum hallii, assembly GCF_002211085.1. Classification (NCBI taxonomy): domain Eukaryota; kingdom Viridiplantae; phylum Streptophyta; class Magnoliopsida; order Poales; family Poaceae; genus Panicum; species Panicum hallii. The sequence goes on from NC_038048.1 coordinate 12,359,483, forward strand.
AGATTGGGTTATGCATGAATTTAAGTTTTGACTGAAAATAATGCTGGAAGTTAGATTTATATACATATATAATATAGCCACCTCTATTTTCCCTTAGACATCACCCTAGGGCTTTACGTACTAAGCAAATCCTTAACGAATCCAACGTTCTTTTTGCAAAAATACCTTGTTGAGCAAATTTTATACTAAAAGTGTTTTTAAGGCACCTTACATCTCCAGTGTACACTTGTTAGCTCTGATACCAGCTGTGGCAGAACCAACCTGAATTACACCGGCTCAAGTACGCGAGACCACTTTAGCGGGCTCCAGCGTGCTTCAAACGGTATAACCCTTTGGCCTGTCGGGTAACGTCCCGATAAACCACCGAAAGCAGGATCATAACAAGGTACCCCGCACGAAGGCGAGTCCAGAGATACAAGGGCCATCACATTTTACATCACAGGCAGATATATTACTTGAGAGTTCAAAAGTACAGGATCTTCCTCATCGGAAAATTATTACAGAACGAACTAAGTTTTAGAGTGAACAGTGATAACAAAGTACGATATAATACACGTCATTAGTAAGGATGTCGTGCTTGCCCTTGCATGGCATCACTCGGAGGGTTCCGGGTTGGCCGGGGACGGGTCCCACTCCACGGACCAACCATCAGGCAGAGGGTAAGACCACGGTATAGGCAGAGCTTGATCAGCAGAAGCATTACCTGGACAAAAGTTATAAAGCAAGGCTGAGTATTCTAGTACTCAGCAAGGCTTATCCGGAATTGGGTATACTTAGCCCATAACTAGACTTATGAAAGCTTATAATGGTTCTGGGTTTTGTTTCAGCTGAAAAGCAACAAAGAGTGGATCCTTAATTTCAAGTTTTAGCTTTCAGATTCTAGTTAATTATCCATTCTAAGTAAGCACCTATAACTAAGCAAGCATAGTATAATCTTTGGTCAAGCTTCATCTTTGATAATCATAAGATTGCTCTTATTACTCAATGTGACAAAGGAATTAAGCAGTCTCAATCATCGTGAGAGGCGGACGATTCGAATCGAATTTAACCTTGCAAGGTAAACCTAACTCACACGCTTGGAACATCCAACGACAGTTCCGAAGCAACCGTTTGCCTTTCATTCCGACTCATGGATCAGAGCCACCACAAGCGACTGCAGGTCATACGCACTTCCAAAGTGCAGGACGTACGTCTGTAGCGCGACTACAAAACCCGTACTCCTGGTTGCCCAGCAACACGTATGCCTACACGTCGAACATAAGTAACCAAAAGAAGCAAGACGAGTGGTGGGAGGTATGTCCACTACTCGGGCCGATTGGCTACTAGGCTTACCGCTTACCATATTTCGCGGCATGTGGCTAGTACTTTCAAACGCTTAATCCCGATCACCACACGCTGCGACCTTATCAGTAATTTTAACAACACAGACGGGGTATCACCTCAATCATGATACCTCACAAAACTCCCGTCCGTCATCCTTATAGTGATAACAGGAATGTAAGCATTACAACCCTATGTCGCGCGAGTGACAGGAAATCACCCGACTTCTACCGGCCCTATTAGCAAAGCAGCTAGCCGGACTCAACTACTAGTATTCAATACATTGGTTCCTAGGAGAATGCAACTAGGGTTTCAAGCAAATCCTGAGAACTTAATGCATAGAATAAGTAAATAGATATAAAGTGTAGTGTAAACAAAATAGTGGGTTATGTCCGGGGCTTGCCTTCTTGAACAGGGTTGAGAGTAGAAGGATCGAGGTTCTCCGAACTTTAGTTCGGACCTTCAGTTAGATTCTCGGCGGTGTCTCCGGGATCTTCAGGAATTTCCTCGACTTGATCCGTGATCAGCTCGTAGTCACCGTCAGCGAGGGTAATCGGTTCTACATGATATGCAAAGCAATTATTATTAAGAAATGTGCATTCTTTTATTTGAGTCACATCAAAGATTATGCTTTCAAAGATTAACACTTCGAGAAAGGCCAAAACAAAGAAATTGTTACCCTAAATTTTTAATTGATGCTTAATTTAACTACATCATCGAATTAATTCAAGATAAGCATCAAAGCATATATTAAAGTTAAATTTAAATTTGAATTTAAACTTTTTAAGTAAAGAAGGTTATAAAATTTGAAACACTTAAAAAGAAATAGATCACCTCTTAATTCATAACTAAAGGATCTAATTAGTTAAAGTTTGAAAAGATATGTCTAGCTAATATTAATTTAAAATAATTTAAAAGGATTCAAATTGTAGTACAACTTGATTTTGAATGTTTTGCATCATTTTAGGTATCATGTATAAGAATTACATATCATAATTGCAAACAATCAACACAATATGCAAGAATTAAAGACATTACATTTCCTTGTTTCAAATTTAAATTAGATTCAAAAATATTTGGTTTCATATCAAATCCTTTTAACAAAAGTTATAGAGTCCTTAATCTAGTTTCCAACAAAACAAGTTTTGCTAATTTTGGAATTTCCTGTGATTTGTTATGTATTTTACAAGACAGCATATGCATCTCACATGAAATAATAGACATCTAAGGGGGGGGGTCTCGGTATTTTTACACTGTAACCCCTGGGACAAAAGAACTAATAGCAGAAAGGCCCTTGCCCATCCCTGCGACGGCCAGCACGTCGGCACGACGGCGTTCCCGCCGGCGGCAAGGATTCCGGCCAAGGGAAGGGGGCCTAACACCACCTACACCACCTCGGGTGAGCACAAGACAAGGAAGCACAGGGTGGATAGCAGAGAAACAGTGCGACCGACGGATGGGGGCGGCGGCCGTGGCGGCGCTTCGCCGTTCCCGGCGATGGGACGGCGAACACGGGCCAAGGAGGGGCGCATGAGTACCAGTGGACCACCGGGGAGCGGTTTGTCTACCTGGTGGAGCGGGAGGCCGGGTGGAAGGGGCTGTCGACGGGAGGACCGAGCTCAAGCGGCTCCGGCGGGCGGCGGCTCGGGATGAGCGAAATTCCGGCCGAGGGGCGGTCGGGGTTGATGGGGCTCGAGCTGAGGAGCAAGAGGAGAGGGTGGAGAAGCTACCGGTGCAAGGAATTGGATCGGGACGAAGTGAGTGCTACGGATTTTGGCGAGGAATGCACGGCGGCGAGCTCGGGTTCTAGTGCCCGTGGAGAAGAACACAGGGCAAGCTAACTGGGGAAAGAGGAGGGGATTGTGGTTTGGTTGTAGCATCGCTAGCTCACAGAAGAGAGGGAGGCACTGGGAGAAAGAAAGGATCACGGCCGGCTCTGGATTGCGACGGCGAGGCGGCAGCCGGCATGCAACCGAGGGCATCGTGGCGCCTGCGCAGGAGGACACCGGAGCAGGGGCTGCTGCGGTGGGCAAGGAGGGGACTGACGCGTGGAGAGGGGCAGCATGAGGTGGACGGCGGCGACTGCAAGACGGCGGCCAGGGGAGGCGCACTGTCGCCGGCGTCTGGGCAGGAGCAGAGGAGCAGAAGGGGTGCAGAGGAAGAAGAAAGGGGAAAAGATCCAGGGACTTGTTTGCAATTTGTGAAAGTTACAGGGACCCTGCAGAAAAGTACTTTTTCCCACTAATCCAGGGGTTTTCTGAGAAAAAGTCCAACATGAAAATTGTAGAGTTTTTCAAGCTCTACACTTTCGCTTTAAGACTCAAATTCAAAAACTCAAAGTTTGCTATATTACAAAATGAATTTTGAATCAAGGTAAAATGAATTTACCCCTGTCCTTACCAAATCAAGTTTTAATCAACTTTTTGTCATTTTTACATTATTCTTAGGATATCATGATGACAATTATTTTTTTTACAGATAGGTCCTTAAGTAAGCATAAAATTACTTTTACCCCTTACTTTTTGCACAAAAGACCCTATAATCCTGCATTTTTACACATAGGCCCTTGCTTTTACTTAAGAGCTTATTTTACCTTATGACCAAACCCAAGCACACACCTTGCACAAAAAGACTTGCCATACATGAAAAATTTTTAAATATACCCTTAACCTCTAAGTCTATTACATCCAGGGTTTAATTTGTATGAATCTTATTACCTGGATGTCACAGTATAATTCAGGTTGGTTCTGCCACAGCTGGTATCAGAGCTATAAGGTTACCCTGGAGATACATTTTACCTTAAAAATACTTTCAGTATAAAAATTTGACCAACAAAGTATTTGGCAAAACAACGTTGGATTCGTTAAGGATTGAGCTTAGTACGTAAAGCCCTAGGGTAATATTTATGAGGGAACTAGAGGTGGCTATAATATATATATATATATATAACCCTAACTACCAGCATTATTTTTCTGTCAAAACTTAAATTCATGCACAACCCAATTTTACTTGTTGTAACGACAGCTTCGATGGTGAGGTAAGAAGGTAAGGATCCTTAGCCAACTGAGGGAGCTTGGCCCTCCCATCAGTGATTCGAACCGAACGCTGTTTCTCAAGCAGTGGCCTACTTGAGATGCTGTCACACCCGATTTATAAGAACATAAATCGAGCAATCATATATGCGCCAGGATCAAGTCACGCATATATACAACAGATCATCAAGCTATCACAACACATGTCACGAATAACATTAATATAAATCGTAAACGAATCATAAATGAATTATTTTATTACAACCGAATCAAGAATCGGTCCAAGAGTTGCGGAAGCGTAAAAGAGATACATGGAGAGCTGGGCGCCACAGGGACGTCGACTGGGAGACAAACACCTAGAAGTCGTCGAAGCCGCTGACGTAATCCTCCACGTTGCCAGGCACTGAGCAGCAGTCGAAGATATCCAAAATAGAACAGAAGAGTAGAGAGGCAAGTGTGAGTACAAACAAGTATGAGGCTCTAAGGTTAGCTGACTCAACTGCATTAGCTTTTAATCTTGGCAAATTTTATTAAAGCTAGTTACTACAAGTGGATGAGTTACCATAACCCAAATTGCATAAGAATTAATCAATGTTAATTAAGAACTACTGAGACCCATCCCAACCAAAACCACCCGGGGAAATCGCCCTCGTCAAAGGTTGATAACCCCACTAATCAGACGGAGGATCTGGGCCACTCATGACTGTGAGCATAGCTGATATATCAGTTTTACACTCTCGAGAGGTTGCACAACTTTACCCACAAGTCGTGAGCTACGCTAGTGGTTCATCACACTTCCTTAGGTGAGATGGCTAGCAAGCACACTACGAGACCGTTACAAAGGACACGTTGGTAAGGTGTAACCGCTAAGGATTCTGGATCAGCGACGATGGGGCCCACCTCCGGGGGTACAAGACACACAGCACAGACCAAGCCGGAGGAGCAGGGACCATTGAAGCTTACCACCCCTCTTGCCCACGCAGGTAAGTTACTCCCGAACCAAAATGACCTAATTAGTAAGTCAAGACCGTCCCATTCCAGTCTTGTGGTTGCGCAGTTGTCCCAGGTTGTCGCTCTATGAACCGGTCCTTATGGAGAGTGGCCAACCAAGCACTAAGCACCGTGCTGGCCCCCTAAACCATGTTTCTAACAAAAACATCTTTTAAGGACGCACAAACCACTCAAGCACACAGCACACAGGGTCGGCTCCAGAATTAAGTTGCATAAGACCATTAATCAAATTAATTAAAAAGGACCAAGATTTGTTATAGCGCAGCAACCTAGCACAACTAACCAAGAATGCAACCCAAAGGATATATATAAAGGATATAAAGGTGGCTAGGAAATCCTTATAGGCATATAGAATTAAAATGCAGTATGAAATTGTATTTAAAAGTGATAGGAGGTTCATGTTATACTTGCCTTCCTCGTACTCTCCCGGCTGCTGCTCGAACTGCTCGGAAGACGGCTGCTCCTGGTACTGCTCCGGTGGCTCGACGTCTATTCACGATCGCAACAGCAATACATGGGCCACACATGCACACACATGCAAACAATAACAAAATATAAGAAAACAGTACAACATTACATAGAAACGGCACTTAAAACTAGTCTAAAGCTATTCTACGCGTTACAACGATCGCATGGATATAAAGAACACCTAAAATGGAGCTAAAACGCGAAAACTACGCTTAAAACAAGATCCAGGGACCTATTTGTAAGAAAAACATGACTTACAGGGGCTTCTGCACAAAACCCGAGGGCTTAGATGTAAATAAACCCTAGACACAGGGGCTAGCGCGTGAAAACACGAGGTTTGAACTGCGGGTTCCATTTCCAGAAAAACCAGGGGCCTAAACGAGAAGAAAAGGACCTGATCGTAAATGCTGATGAACTACAGGTGGACTGCGGGTTTATTCGAGAAAACCCTAGGGGCTCTTTAGAAAGATTGCCGGCTGAAGCGGTACCTTCTGTTCTGGGCCATTGGATCTAATTTCTACGGCTCGGATTAACACCATCTCGCGAAGGGGTACGCGCGACTCTCAACCGTCGGATCCAGATCCGACGCTCCCGACTCTCTCTTCTCTTAGATCTAATGCAGCGCGCCGGATCTGAGATAGGCGGCTCGGATTTAAAACGGGGGCGAACCGGTACGCGCGGATGTGGTCGCTCGGATCAGGATCTTACGGTTCGCTTCAAAGGGGGCCACGATCTAATCTCAACCGTGGATAACAGATCGAACGGCCCGGAGAAGGGGGAGGCGCGGCTGGCGGCGCTGACCGCCGGAGAAAGAAAGGCTGCGGCGGCGCGGCTCGGGAGCTCGCCGGAGATACGCGATCACGCATTTCCGGGGACAGTTCACGATGGGATCACGCCCAGGAGGCTCAGCACGACACTGGGAAACTAGCTGGGCACGTGTAGAGGTGGATTTGAGCTCGGTTAGGGTAGAACGGCGGTTAGGGCGGCTCGGGACGGCGGGTAACACCGGCGAGCGGTGTTCCAGACACTCCGGCCATCTAGAGACTACAACCTCGGGTGCAAAAGGACCGGGGAGAGAATGCGAAGCTCACCGAGGTGTGGAACGGGCTGGAACGCGGCGGCGCGATGACTTCAACGGCGGACCGGCGGTGGAGGCGATCGGGGTGCTCGCGGACAGCTCGTTGTGGTGCTCCGCCCGGCCTGCTGGTCCACCAAACCAACCCGTGCAGGTCCTGTGAAGGTGTAAAGGGGGTCAGCGGGGCCGGTGACGCGCCGGCGGTGAGCAATTGCGCGGCGGCGTGCGACTCACCAGAAATCGAGCGGCGGAACGGGGCAGCGCTAGGGTTCTGGGTGGCGGCGGGGTTAGGGCACGGTAGGTGGGGGCCGCAGGGCCACTTAAGGGTGGAAGTCGAGGCCTCGGCGTGCGGGCCCAGAGGGGAAAAATCGCCGGCGGATTCGGAGACCGTTGAGCGCCGGAGGAAACAGAGGAAGGAGAGAAAGAAGGGGGAAGGAGCTGACGCGTGGGGCCACAGGTCAGAGAGGGGAAGGGAAGAAGGGCTCGCTCGGGCTGGCGCTGAAGAAAGAAAATGGGCCGGCTGCTGGACCGTGCGGGGAGGGGAGAGAGGGAAGGGTGCTGGGCCTCGGGTGGCCCATGCGGGAAGGGAAAGAGGGGGCCCGGGATGGAAAGAGGAGAGAGGAGGGGAGGAGTGCTGGGCTGGGCTGGCCAGCTGTTGGGTTGGGCTGCCTTCTTTCTTTCCTTCTCCTTTTCTTCTTTTGTTTTTCTAACTCACTAATTCAAACAAACTATTTGAATTCAAACTACAATTTGAATTCAAATCTATAAATTCAACACAATTTAAACCATGCTGCGGTATGAATGCACAAACACTTTAATCCTATGATATATTTCATTTCCTTATGGTATAAATTACTTTAAATGCCACAAAAATTAAGGAAAAGCCTGAAAAATTTATTTAAGCCCAAATAAATTCCTTAAAATTTTAAGAAAATTACCTCAGGGTGTTACAAACCTACCCCCCTTACAGGAATCTCGTCCCGAGATTCGGATAGGCTAGCTAGCAAAGAGATTGGGATATGTCTTCCTCAGCTCGTCTTCTCGCTCCCAAGTAGCCTCATCCTCCGTGTGATGACTCCACTGCACACGGCACATCTTGATCTTCTTATTTCTGGTAACTCTCTCAGATGTCTCCAGAATCTTCACCGGATGCTCGACATAGGTCAGATCCTCCTGCACATCCAGCCCTTCTATCGGTGCTTGCTCTTCTGGCACTCTCAAGCACTTCTTCAGCTGAGACACGTGAAACACATCGTGCACTCCTGAGAGATTGAGTGGCAACTCCAGACGATATGCCACCTCACCCTTCCGTTCCAGCACCTTGAACGGACCAATGTACCGAGGAGCTAGCTTCCCTCGTACATTAAACCGGCGGATTCCTCTCATCGGCGAGACCCTCAGATATACATGATCACCCACTGCGAAGGTCAAATCTCGGCGACGAACATCCGCATAGCTCTTCTGACGAGTCTGAGCGACCCTCAGATTTTCTCGCACCTGCTGTACTAGCTGTTCGGCCTCTTCAACAATATCCGGACCAAATACCTGCCTCTCGCCAATCTGATCCCAATATAGCGGAGTCCTGCATTTCCGACCATACAGAGCCTCAAACGGGGATTTCTTCAGACTGGCCTGATAACTGTTGTTATAATAAAACTCTGCATACGGCAGGCATTTATCCCAGCTGGTACCATACTGAATAGCACAGGCGCGAAGCATATCCTCCAACACTTGGTTGGTTCTCTCTGTCTGCCCATCTGTCTGAGGATGATAAGCAGTACTGAAGCGCAGCTTCGTATCCAACGAATCATGCAACTGCTCCCAGAACCGTGAAGTGAACTGAGATCCTCGGTCAGATATAATCTTCTTTGGAACACCATGCAGACAGACAATCCTGGAGATGTACAACTCTGCAAGTCTAGCACCGGAGTAAGTAGTGTTCACCGGGATGAAGTGAGCAACTTTCGTCAACCGATCCACTACTACCCATATGGAGTTGTACCCCTTCTGAGTCGAGGCAAGCCAACAATGAAGTCCATAGTGATTTCCTCCCATTTCCACTCTGGAATCTTCAACGGCTGCAATAACCCTGCTGGCCTCTGATGCTCTGCCTTGACACGCTGACAAGTGTCACAAATAGCCACGTACTCCGCAACGGAACGCTTCATTCCGGACCACCAGAATCGTTCCTTCAGGTCGTAATACATCTTCGTGCTGCCTGGATGGATAGAATATGCTGTATCCTGAGCCTCACTCAGAATCAACTTCCTGAGATCTGCTACATCCGGCACACATATACGACCCCTGTACCATAGGGTACCCTGATCATCCTCCCTGAAATGAGGAGCCTTGCCAATCTTGAGCAACTCACGAATCTCCTGCAGCTTCTGATCTTCCTTCTGATGCTGCCTGATCTCAGCTTCTAGAGTGGGTTCCGCCTCGAACGATGTACCCGAGGTATGATGCAAGAAACCCAGGCTCAACTGCTCAAAATCCTCGCATAACTCCTGAGGCATCTGAAAAGCCACGGCCATGTTAACATAGCTCTTCCTGCTCAGAGCATCTGCTACAACATTGGCCTTGCCCGGATGATAGTGAATCTCCAGGTCGTAATCCTTGACCAACTCTAGCCATCTTCTCTGCCGCATATTCAGCTCACTCTGAGTGAAAATATACTTGAGGCTCTTGTGATCGGTGTAAATATCACACCTCTGCCCAAACAAGTAATGCCTCCATATCTTCAGAGCATGCACAACTGCGGCTAACTCCAGATCATGAGTGGGATAATTCAGCTCGTGCCGGCGTAACTGCCGTGAGGCATAAGCTATCACTCTGCCCTCCTGCATCAGGACGCAACCAAGACCATCCCTCGAAGCATCACAATACACGGTGAACCTCTTGCTCTGGTCCGGCAGAGTAAGGACTGGCGCCGTAGTCAACCTCTTCTTCAGCTCCTCGAAGGCACTCTGACGCTCATCAGTCCAAGAGAAATCCACACTCTTCTCTAGCAAGGAAGTCAAAGGCTTCACAATCCTGGAGAAATTCTCAATGAACCTCCAATAATAACCTGCTAAGCCCAGAAAAGAGCGGACTTCCTTCACCGTCTGTGGTACAACCCAGTCAAGCACATCCTTCACCTTTCCGGGGTCCACAGTAATGCCTCCCTTGGAGATAACATGACCGAGGAATGGAACCTCGTCAATCCAGAACTCGCACTTGCTGAGCTTGGCATACAGCTTGTGCTCTCTGAGCCTCTGCAACACAAGCCTCAGATGCTTCTCATGCTCCGCTTCTGACTTGGAATATATCAGAATATCATCAATAAATATCACCACAAAGGTGTCCAGATAATCCATGAAAACCTTGTTCATCAGATGCATGAAGAAAGCCGGAGCATTAGTCAAGCTGAAGGACATGACCGTATACTCGTATAACCCATACTTGCAGGTGAATGCCGTCTTCTGAATATCCTCAGGACGAATCTTCAGCTGATGATAACCCGAACGAAGATCGATCTTCGAGAATACACAAGCACCCTGAAGCTGATCAAAGAGATCCTCAATACGGGGCAATGGATGCTTGTTCTTGATAGTGACTGCATTCAGATCCCGATAATCAACGCACATTCTCTTTGCACCATCCTTCTTCTCTACAAGCAACACAGGAAAAGCCCAAGGAGAGAAACTGCGACGGATATAACCCTTAGCTAGCAACTCGTCGACAGTCTTCTTAACCTCCTCATGCTCGACAGGAGCCATACGATAGGGCCTCTTAGCAATAGGAGCTGTGCCAGGCAAGAGATCAATAGAAAACTCAATGTCACGATCAGGCGGCATACCTGGCAAATCATCCGGAAAGACATCCGGGAATTCAGACACCACGCGAATACCATCCGTGGGTCTAGCCTCCATCTTATGAAGAAATCCAGAAGGCTCCGTAGCTCCAACAGTAACCTCCTGACCATCCGGTGCTGACAGAAGAACCGTCCTCTGAGCATAATCTATCCGGACTCCCCACTTAGCAAGAGTCTCCATCCCGAGGATCACATCAATGCCCTTGGAGTCAAGCACCATCAGATTCGCACTGAAATCTACCCCCCTTATAGCCACACTGACTCTGGGACAGAAGACATGAGACCTCAACTGCCCTCCCGGCGAAGATACTATCATGCACCTCTTTAATGTGCTAGTAGGAATACCATGATGCTCAACAAAAGACTGGGTGATGAAAGAATGTGTAGCACCAGTATCAAAAAGCACTGTAGCAGGATGGGCATTAACCATGAACGTACCAATAACCACGTTGGGAGCCTCGGCCGCTGACTCGGCCGTCACGTGGTTCACCCTGCCCTGAGCTGGGGCCTTGGGCGGTGCTGCACGCCCCTGCTGTCCTGCCTGCGCCTTCCGAGGGCAGACGTTGGCGTAGTGCCCTGGCTCGCCGCAGTGGAAGCACACTCGAGGAAGTGCAGCGGCCTGCTGCCCAGGAGGAGGAGTGGGCACTCCCTGCCTCTGAGCTGGTGGAGCCGGAGGCGCCGGAAGCCTCTGACCCTGTCCCGCCTGCTGCTGCTGCTGAGGACGAGGCGGAAACTGCTGCCGCTGCTGGTACTGGTGGGGCGGCCTCTGCTGCTGCTGCTGTGGAGGGTACTAGTAGCGGGGACGAGTGTTGCTGCTCGAAGAAGATGGAGCCATCTTCCTCTTCTTATCCTCAATCTCCCGGCGCTTGCGCTCGGTGTTGAGGGCCGCATCAACCAGCTGGTTGAAGTTGTCGAAGCGGTGGTTCAGCAGCGCATACTGGATGTGATCATCCAGCCCCTCCTTGAAGTACTCCTGCTTGTCGCTATCACGAGCGACGTCAGTAGGGGCGTAGCGGGCAAGCTAAAGGAAACGGTCACGGTACTCCGTCACCATCATAGATCCCTGAAATAACGAACACAGATAACAAGGGTAGAAATCGCTCAATGGGTCAGGTCTACGAAAGAAATCAAGGGTAGATCAAGCTCAAAAGAAATTGTAGGGAATTTCCGTTAAATTTTACCTGCTTAAGGGCACGGAACTCCTTCTGCTTCATCTTCATGATGCCCTCAGGAATGTGATGGTTCCTGAAACGCTCACGGAACTGGTCCCACGTGAGAGCCTCACGATCTCGAGCTGGGTAGGACTCCCACCAGTCAAGAGTGGAGCCTCGCAGCTGCCCTGCTGCGTAAAGGACTCGCTCCCGGTCGTCGCACTGCGCAACAACCAACTGGCGCTCCACCGAGCGAAGCCAGTCGTCCGCCTGGAGTGGGTCCGTGGCGTGAGAGAAGGTCGGCGGGTGACCTCTCAGGAAATCCGCACGCCTATCACGGGGCTGAGGCGGCGGTGGAGGCGGTGGCTGAGCATGAATCTGCTGCAGAGCCTGAACGGTGTTGTTCAGGGTCGCCATCATCTGCATCTGGAGCTGGAAGAACTGCTCCGGGGTCAGTGGTGGCGGCATCGGTAGCGGCTGACCGGTACTCTGGTTGTTCTGCTCCTGCTGGTCAGAACCGGAACCGGTGCGCCTGGTGTTCACCATCTGATTGCAACAAACGAAATTTATGAGAAATAGATATCGTGCAGCTGCGGAAGTGAAATTTCGGAAGGATATGACAGAAAGAAAGGAAATATAGGTTTTACACCCAACGTTCTAACTAAATTTTATTATTTAGTTCAAGTGAGGTTAGGTCGATTTGCATGAACACGTTTTAACTACTAGACTATGCAATCAACCAAAAATCCAAATCAAACATTTGCACCATAACAAACATTCAATATTCACCACTTAGTCGAGTTTTCCACCCTACTCGACTAACACACTCGTTCTAGCGTATTGTTATCGGGACAACCTAAACTTATAATTTACAGAATTAGGTGACTCAGGCCAACGTCTACGGAAAGCTCAAGCTACCCTCAGAAAAGACGGGTGAGATAGCAAATCTAGGGCTTAAGACTCAAGGAATAGAAGCAGAAAAATGATGGCTGAAGATTTGCGGAGGCAAGCAAGAGAACAGAAGTCCTAAACTCGACCAATTCTACCTAGGCTTCGTCCTACAGTCGACACGGCTCTGATACCAATCTGTCACACCCGATTTATAAGAACATAAATCGAGCAATCATATATGCGCCAGGATCAAGTCATGCATATATACAACAGATCATCAAGCTATCACAACACATGTCACGAATAACATTAATATAAATCGTAAACGAATCATAAATGAATTATTTTATTACAACTGAATCAAGAATCGTTTCAAGAGTTGCGGAAGCGTAAAAGAGATACATGGAGAGCTGGGCGCCACAGGGACGTCGACTGGGAGACAAACACCTAGAAGTCGTCAAAGCCGCTGACGTAATCCTCCACGTTGCCAGGCACTGAGCAGCAGTCGAAGATATCCAAAATAGAATAGAAGAGTAGAGAGGCAAGTGTGAGTACAAACTAGTACTCAACAAGTATAACACGAGTATGAGGCTCTAAGGTTAGCTGACTCAACTGCATTAGCTTTTAATCTTGGCAAATTTTATTAAAGCTAGTTACTACAAGTGGATGAGTTACCATAACCCAAATTGCATAAGAATTAATCAATGTTAATTAAGAACTACTGAGACCCATCCCAACCAAAACCACCCGGGGAAATCGCCCTCGTCAAAGGTTGATAACCCCACTAATCAGACGGAGGATCTGGGCCACTCATGACTGTGAGCACAGCTGATATATCAGTTTTACACTCTCGAGAGGTTGCACAACTTTACCCACAAGTCGTGAGCTACGCTAGTGGTTCATCACACTTCCTTAGGTGAGATGGCTAGCAAGCACACTACGAGACCGTTACAAAGGACACGTTGGTAAGGTGTAACCGCTAAGGATTCTGGATCAGCGACGATGGGGCCCACCTCCGGGGGTACAAGACACACAGCACAGACCAAGCCGGAGGAGCAGGGACCATTGAAGCTTACCACCCCTCTTGCCCACGCAGGTAAGTTACTCCCGAACCAAAATGACCTAATTAGTAAGTCAAGACCGTCCCATTCCAGTCTTGTGGTTGCGCAGTTGTCCCAGGTTGTCGCTCTATGAACCGGTCCTTATGGAGAGTGGCCAACCAAGCACTAAGCACCGTGCTGGCTCCCTAAACCATGTTTCTAACAAAAACATCTTTTAAGGACGTACAAACCACTCAAGCACACAGCACACAGGGTCGGCTCCAGAATTAAGTTGCATAAGACCATTAATCAAATTAATTAAAAAGGACCAAGATTTGTTATAGCGCAGCAACCTAGCACAACTAACCAAGAATGCAACCCAAAGGATATATATAAAGGATATAAAGGTGGCTAGGAAATCCTTATAGGCATACAGAATTAAAATGCAGTATGAAATTGTATTTAAAAGTGATAGGAGGTTCATGTTATACTTGCCTTCCTCGTACTCTCCCGGCTGCTGCTCGAACTGCTCGGAAGACGGCTGCTCCTGGTACTGCTCCGGTGGCTCGACGTCTATTCACGATCGCAACAGCAATACATGGGCCACACATGCACACACATGCAAACAATAACAAAATATAAGAAAACAGTACAACATTACATAGAAACGGCACCTAAAACTAGTCTAAAGCTATTCTACGCGTTACAACGATCGCATGGATATAAAGAACACGAGGTTTGAACTGTGGGTTCAATTTCCAGAAAAACCAGGGGCCTAAACGAGAAGAAAAGGACCTAGATCGTTACATAGAAACGGCACCTAAAACTAGTCTAAAGCTATTCTACGCGTTACAACGATCGCATGGATATAAAGAACACGAGGTTTGAACTGCGGGTTCAATTTCCAGAAAAACCAGGGGCCTAAACTAGTCTAAGCTATTCTACGCTTAAAACAAGATCCAGGGACCTATTTGTAAGAAAAACATGACTTACAGGGGCTTCTGCACAAAACCCGAGGGCTTAGATGTAAATAAACCCTAGACACAGGGGCTAGCGCGTGAAAACACGAGGTTTGAACTGCGGGTTCAATTTCCAGAAAAACCAGGGGCCTAAACGAGAAGAAAAGGACCTGATCGTAAATGCTGATGAACTACAGGTGGACTGCGGGTTTATTCGAGAAAACCCCAGGGGCTCTTTAGAAAGATTGCCGGCTGAAGCGGTACCTTCTGTTCTGGGCCATTGGATCTAATTTCTACGGCTCGGATTAACACCATCTCGCGAAGGGGTACGCGCGACTCTCAACCGTCGGATCCAGATCCGACGCTCCCGACTCTCTCTTCTCTCAGATCTAATGCAGCGCGCCGGATCTGAGATAGGCGGCTCGGATTTAAAACGGGGGCGAACCGGTACGCGCGGATGTGGTCGCTCGGATCAGGATCTTACGGTTCGCATCAAAGGGGGCCACGATCTAATCTCAACCGTGGATAACAGATCGAACGGCCCGGAGAAGGGGGAGGCGCGGCTGGCGGCGCTGACCGCCGGAGAAAGAAAGGCTGCGGCGGCGCGGCTCGGGAGCTCGCCGGAGATACGCGATCACGCGTTTCCGGGGACAGTTCACGACGGGATCACGCCCAGGAGGCTCAGCACGACACAGGAAACTAGCTGGGCACGTGTAGAGGTGGATTTGAGCTCGGTTAGGGTAGAACGGCGGTTAGGGCGGCTCGGGACGGCGGGTAACACCGGCGAGCGGTGTTCCAGACACTCCGGCCATCTAGAGACTACAACCTCGGGTGCAAAAGGACCGGGGAGAGAATGCGAAGCTCACCGAGGTGTGGAACGGGCTGGAACGCGGCGGCGCGATGACTTCAACGGCGGACCGGCGGTGGAGGCGATCGGGGTGCTCGCGGACAGCTCGTTGTGGTGCTCCGCCCAGCCTGCTGGTCCACCAAACCAACCCGTGCAGGTCCTGTGAAGGTGTAAAGGGGGTCAGCGGGGCCGGTGACGCGCCGGCGGTGAGCAATTGCGCGGCGGCGTGCGACTCACCGGAAATCGAGCGGCGGAACGGGGCAGCGCTAGGGTTCTGGGTGGCGGCGGGGTTAGGGCACGGTAGGTGGGGGCCGCAGGGCCACTTAAGGGTGGAAGTCGAGGCCTCGGCGTGCGGGCCCAGAGGGGAAAAATCGCCGGCGGATTCGGAGACCGTTGAGCGCCGGAGGAAACAGAGGAAGGAGAGAAAGAAGGGGGAAGGAGCTGACGCGTGGGGCCACAGGTCAGAGAGGGGAAGGGAAGAAGGGCTCGCTCGGGCTGGCGCTGAAGAAAGAAAATGGGCCGGCTGCTGGACCGTGCGGGGAGGGGAGAGAGGGAAGGGTGCTGGGCCTCGGGTGGCCCATGCGGGAAGGGAAAGAGGGGGCCCGGGATGGAAAGAGGAGAGAGGAGGGGAGGAGTGCTGGGCTGGGCTGGCCAGCTGTTGGGTTGGGCTGCCTTCTTTCTTTCCTTCTCCTTTTCTTCTTTTGTTTTTCTAACTCACTAATTCAAACAAACTATTTGAATTCAAACTACAATTTGAATTCAAATCTATAAATTCAACACAATTAAAACCATGCTGCGGTATGAATGCACAAACACTTTAATCCTATGATATATTTTATTTCCTTATGGTATAAATTACTTTAAATGCCACAAAAATTAAGGAAAAGCCTGAAAAATTTATTTAAGCCCAAATAAATTCCTTAAAATTTTAAGAAAATTACCTCAGGGTGTTACAGATGCTGCCAATATACCAACTTCGGTTGACTATATTGGGAGTATGTAGATAGGTATGGGGTATGAACAGCAACATCCCCGCATTTTGCGGTATTCCCCGTGAATACGTTGTTTCGACGACGTATGTTAACGTTGTCTGTACGGCGGTAATTGTACAGATGTTGTTTCTATAGTGAACAGTAATGTTTGGGGACGCTTTCATGACATGCTGGCATGAAAGGTTCAGTATATACATACTGTGTTTTCTGCAGGTACACTAACCCCGTTACGTAAGTTGAAACGTAAGAACGACTAGTATATATATAGGGAGAGACGTATTTATATGATGCCACCGTAACTAACCACGTAAGACCAAGATTACTTGGCAGTTATTTTTGGTTGTGAGGACGTGTACAACGTGCATGCATCCTGACATTTTGGATTGATTGGATTGCCTTGTTTGTTACGTTGATATACTGATATATGTGCTTGTATCTGAATGCCTGTTTTGACTTTGTGTAGTAGGAGCCAACGTAATTTGCTAGACTATCTTAGAGTTAAGGAAGTCTTTTATGAATAAAGTGGATTGGGTTATGTCTGAACCCTATCATCGATCTTAGCTTGACAGCTAAATCAAACCCTTGATCTTGCTTTTCCTTGAGGGTTGAATTTTGATAGTTGTCAGCAAACCCTTGGATCCATTAATCGGCGAATCATCTGTTCTCTCTTGATGTTGTACCATATCTTGTTGTCTATTCTGGTTACAACATCTGAGAGCTGTACCTTCAATTTTTGCTCAGCTGATTTTGAGTAAAATAAAAAGATTTATGGTAAAAGTTATGCATCATAACATATACCATCTTTGGTCAGTGCATGGTGTTGCATCATCGTCGAAAATCCGTAGGCTAACTTACGAATGTGCTTCCAATACAACCTCGGGTTGTCTTGGGTTTCTTAAGATCTATCTTGTTACTGTTGACATTACAAGGTTGCTATTCCTCTTTTGTGGTGGTGTTTAATCACATGACCATGATGCCATGTCGGAACCTAAGGCCTCATGTGCACTGCAGTCACATGATTGAGCCATTAGGAGCGCACTGGTGACTAGGTCTATGTGACGTAACCCCACTGCAATCTCTTCTTATGCAACCTTACTGGTGTCCTAACTTTTGATCCTCGCTTAAGGATATAGAACTACCCAGGTGATTAGTTACGAGAGAACGGTTGTAGAGTGCGACTCATATGCATCATCAACTCATAAGGGTATGCATCATACTTCATGCATTTCATACGTGCATACATTGCAAGTATCATCATTCTTGCATCATGGTGTATGCATCATTTGGTCAACCTCATGGTAATTACATTGTGTCATATGCATCATCTCAGTCGTGCATGGGATCCCTCATCCTCATGTTGCACCATCAATGCAATCATATAGTGCATCACATTCATAATTATATATCGAGCATTGCACTTTAAGCTGAAGCATTTTATCATTATTCCTTGATTGCATTGGTATAAATAAGCATGTTTTGCAATCAATATCATTTAAATCATTTAGATAATAAACTCTGAGCAGAAATGTTTCAACCATCATTTATCCATCTCTTGTACTATCCTCAATTGTTATCCATGAGTTTTGTGATGAATGTCACCGACATTTATCGTCCTCATGTACAATCTCTTATCTTGTCAAACTCACCTATGTACAATTTCTTCATACTCTCGTTATACTCATCTCTCCATGCTCTCGTCATCAACCTTAATCTTCTCTAGTGCGATTGCTTCTTGCCATTTTTAATGGGTGATTTGCTTCTCTTCCCTTCAAAGCCTTTCGTCCGAATCTCGGGACGAGATTCTTTTTAGGGGGGAGGGCTATGACAGTTCGTGTGTTTGTAATGCTAGGCATGTATTTTGTTAGTGTGAAATATGTGTTTGTTTGTATAAAGCTTATGTGTGTTTATGTGAAGCTTTTGAAAATTTAAAGTGCAAATAAAAAGGGTATTTTTGTAATTACAGAAAACCTAGGGTTGTTTTTGCAAAATGTGTTTGGAGGGGAGGTAATTTCGAAATAAGTAAAGGGTGGTTTTGCAAACGTGTTTTTCATACTTTATTCCCTGTAAAAAAAATATATATTTATCCAAAAGTTGCATTTGAAATGCATGTGTTGAAGTGGGTAAAAAGTTTGGGTAAAATGGTAAAAATAAGGGTATTTATGTGATTTTATAAAAGTACGAGTCCTTTTATGCAAATGTTTGATTTACAAAAGTAACTTTCAATTTTACTCAGGACTAAAGTGTAAAAAAATGCAAGTCATCATGACATGTCTATCCAATCATAATGACGAGTCTATCCCGTCATCATGACGTGTCATAAATTCTTGCATTTAGGTCCTGAATTTTATAAAGTTTTATTCTTTAGGACAAAAGCAATTCAAATCCAACTTTTATTCAAAACTTCACGTGTAAAAATATAAATTTTGAGTTTTTGAACTTGAGCCCTAAAGCAATGTGGTAGAGTTTGAAAAACTCTTCAACTTTTGTTTTGGGCATTTCTTCATTTGGGTTTTAAATCAGTGGGAAATTTTGTTTTACAAACAAGTCCCTGCAGTTTTCTGTAATTGCGTATAAGCCCTTGGGAAAGTCCATCCATCTTTCTTCTCTTCTCTCTTCTTCTTCCTTATCCTGACGTCTCTGTTCTTTTTCCCCTTCCCCACCGGCACATGCTCTGTCAAATCCCTTTTTCCTTCCTTTTCTCCATCAGGCGCTCGGCCGGCGCAGGACGTGCGCAGGCGGGCGAGCGCGCAGCCCCAGGCGGGCTGGCGGCGGCTCCTGGCACGGGCTCGGGCGGCCGGCCGCGGGAGGGGAACTGACCCCGAGCGAGCAGCCGGCGCAGGGCGCGGGCGCGTGGCCAGGCGCGGGCAGCCAGGCGGCCCGGCGCGGACGGCCCGAGTGGCGGATGGCTCGCGAACGGGGCGAGCGAAGTGGCGCACGGCTTGACCGGCAGCAAGCGGCGCGCGGGAGCGTGCGGCTCGGCGCTGTGGCGGCGCTAGCGGGGGCTGGAGCGGTGGCCTCGCGGGCGTGCGCAGGCAGGCGGAGCGAGCGCTGCGCAGCAGGCAGGACTCGGTTGGGCGGCTGGCGGCAGCGCTGCTGCAGGCAGCAGCGGGCGGTGTGCAGCAGCTCTGGGCGGCGCGCATCGGCGTGGCGCGCAAGCGGCCGCGGGAGCAGGTGGATCCAGGCAGGCACGTGGTGGCTGGCGCGGAGGCCCGAACGGCTGGAGGCGCAGCGCAGGGAGCGAGCCCGAGCGGCTGGAGGTGCGGCCCAGGCGAGCGCGCGGGCAGGCGGACGCGCGGGGAGCAGAGGCGCAGCGCGGTAGAGGGAGCAGGCCAGCAGCGCGCGGACGCGCTGGCTCGGGTGCGGAGCGCAGGTGCGCGGCAGCAAGGGGTGAACGCCGCGCGGATGGAGCGGAGCTCGGCTGGCGGAGCGGCAACGGCTCGGGCGAGCGTGCACGCGATGGTGTACGGAAGTTGGCGGTATAGACAGGTGTTGAGCGGGGCGCGCGCGGAGGGCGCTGGAGGCGCGGTTGGCGCGCGTGCGCGAGTGGCTCGGCCGGGGCAGGAGTAAGCCCAGGTAGCGCGAACATGCATGTGCGAGCGCGGAAGTGATGCGGCAAGGCCGGGCGAACACGGGTTCGGCAGCTGGAAGCGGAGGAGCAGCTACACAGCGTACAGGGCGACGATGTGCAGGGAGGTCACGCGCGATGCAAGAGAAGTTGCAATGCGGCGGCTGCAGGCGAACTTGCCCAGGAAGCAGTAGAGTCGCGCATGGAGAACGTCGGGGATCGTTGAGAAGGAAGCCGCGGACGAAGTCAAGCGGCACTGCGGACTGCTCGCGGAGGATATGGAGATGCCGGTGCGAGCGGGATTCGGTTCTCACGAAGGCAGAAGAGGCGAGTGTAGCGTGGCTAAGCGAAGGCGGAGGTCCGGGCTGAATTGGACTAGCGCGTCCGCAAGTGTAGAGCGGAAGCGTTCTTCCTGCGGCGGTGGTAGGCCGATTCGGATGGCGTCGCAGCTGGTGGGGAAAGGCGGCAGAGTTACACCTTGTGCGAGCGAGAGTGACGCACCGGAACTGCAGCCAGGTACGGCGGCCCTGCAAGTGACTGCACGGGCATATCAGATGTGTTTCTGCGGTGCATGAGCATGAGCAGAGAAAGTTCAACCGTGAGCAGGAGGATCTTGAGGTTCGCGGAGGATTTGGCATAGCGAACCCTTTCGGCTCCATCATCTCGTCCCAGGAGTCCACGACATCTAGCAGCACCTTTCTCTCGTCGATCGCCAAGCAAGACCACAAGTTACCGCGAGGATTACCCCTTCGGCCATCTTCCACCCACGGCAACCCTTCCCGACAAACTTCTTCGTCATTTCGCGGAGTCTCATCATCATCGGGCTTTTCTCTTCGCCGATCTTGTTCACCGCGGGAATTCACTTTCCGCGTATTCTCCTTCATAACCAAGGCTACCCAAGGTTTGCCCTGTTTTGCTAGATCTTTCTAATGCCAGCGATTCCTTTGCCGGAATATCGTCGTTAACTTCCTATTATCTGTTTTCTCGGACCAGGGGCTTGATTGCCATGTTTTAGAAAGTTCTAGGGTGTTCTTTGTAAAATTTCCAAAGCTTGCTATATTTCAAATCAGTGACCTTCTACATTTCATAGATTTTTGTAAAAAGTTCATAAAAGTACAAAATCAGTTTTGTTTGAAACCCTAGGTCAAAATCTACAAGTTTTATGTTGTGATCTTGAGTGAAAGTCTATGAGGTGTGATCTTGGTTAAATGTTAGGGAATGAAAACCTTGTTTGTACCTTATATTGTATGCATGTGTTACAGTTAGAAGATAAATTATAGGGTGTATGTTTTAAGTGGAGAAATGTGACATTTAGTTAATCCTATCACCCTAGAGCTCATATCCCTACCATCAAGACATTGTCCTTGTCTTGATTACCGTTTCTTTAAGTTCCTTGTTGTATAAGGATCCCCATTAGTTCTGGTGTGTCTACCGCTTAGCCAAAAACATCTCTGCGGCTATGCTTCAGCGTTGGCTATCAGTTCAGCCGCTAAGCATCCGTTTCCTTGAGTCTAGGATGTTTCTGTATAACAGCTGTCAGTCGATACTTCTATCATCGACCGATTAGCTGATATGGTTGTTACCTTTCTAGTATCGGCTACTGCCGATACGATTCTTTTGTTCTGTTCTATATCGACTGCACAGAGTCGATGTATCAGAGAAACATCCACGATCTTAAGGTTCTTACCATCGGCCGACCCAAGCCGATTCTAGTTGTTTTCCGTATCGGTCAAACACGGCCGATCGATCCTTAGTTGCCCCATCCATATCCACACACACTTCTATCAGTCGATTTATCGACTGAGAGATCGGCTATATATCTATTCGGTCACATACCCTTAACCACACTCCAATCGACTGTACGTCACTCAATAGTTGTGCTGACGTAATCGAGTCGATATAACCACACTTAGTTACCTAGAATAACACTTAAGCATATCTCAGTTAAGACAACTGTTTTAGGAATCATCCTTCTGCCAGGGTAATCGATGCTTTTATCGATCACCTAGGAAATCAATGCACCTTTCCATCGGCTAAACCTCTGTTGTTTCCAATCAGCTCTATTGTAACCCTCAACAAGTAGCCGATTCTAATTAGTTATCCTCCCAAAGCTCTATCTAAGTTTAGTTTCAGATCTTTTTGGTTGTTACGTAAATAGTGTGTTATATGAGTGCTGGATTGCAACTTTGCTGTGAAATAAAATAGTTTTGTGTGCACGCTTAAATGGAATGTTGCATTACATGTAGATACGACTACTTCGACAACGGTACCTGCGAGATCTCCTTGGAGCCTACAGAGGATGTTCCTGAAGACCAAATGAATGTCACCAAGGGAATATCTGAAACCCCGAACCAAAGTTCGGAAGATGTTAACATTTCTAACTTCAGCCCCACCAGTAAAGGCAAGCCCCGGACATAACCTACTATTTTTATTACACTACAATCTATATCTATTTACGTATTCTATGCATTAAGTTCTTAGGAATTGCTTGAAACCCTAGTTGCATTTCCCTAGGAACCAATGTGATGAATACTAGCACTTGAGTCCGACTAGATGCTCTGCTAATAGGGCCGGTAGAAGTCGGGTGATTTCCTGTCACTCACGCGATATAGGAATTGTAATGTTTACATTCCTGTTATCACTATAAGGATGCCGGACGGGAGTTTTGTGCGGTATCATGGTTGAGGTGATACCCCGTCTGTGTTGTTGAATTTTGATAAGGTCGCGGTGTGTGCCGATCGGGGTTAAGCGTTTGAATGTACTAACCACATGCCGCGAAATATGGTAAGCGGTAAGCCTAGTAACCAATCGGCCCGAGGAGTGGACATACCTCCCAACACTCGTTTTGCTTCTTCTGGTTACTTATGTTCGACTGAGGAAATACGTGTTGCAAGGGCAACCAGGAATACGGGTTTTGTAGTCGCGCTACAGACGTATGTCCTGCACACATTGGGTGTGCGTATGTTCCTGCAGTCGCTTGTGGTGGCTCTGATCCACGAGTCGGAATGAAAGGTAAAAGGTTGCTTCGGAATGACCCTGTGGTGTTCCAAGCGTGTGTGTTAGGTTTACCTTGCAAGGTTAAATATGATTCAGAATCGTCCGCCTATCACGATGATTGAGACTACTTAATCCCTTTATCACACAGAGTAACAAGAGCAACTATATGATAAGTAATACTGATAGTTGAGATAAAGAGCTCTACCTTGCTTGCTTAGTTATAGGTGCTTACCTAGAATGAATAATTAACTAGAAACTGAAAGCTAAAACTTGAAGTTAAGGATCTACTCTTTGTTGCTTTTCAGCTGAAACTAAACCCAGAACCATTATAAGCTTTCATAAGTCTAGTTATGGGCTAAGTATACCCAACCCCGGGTAAGCCTTGCTGAGTATTAGTATACTCAGCCTTGCTAGTTATATGTTTTGCAGGTAATGTCTTGAAGACCCTACTCTTTCCTTGCCCTGGCCCTATGCTCTTTCAGAAGGTTGGTCCGTGGAATGGGATCCGTCCCCGGCCAGCACTGGTGATATCGAGCGATGTCGTGCTCGGGCTTAGCATGGCATCCGTCTTGACGACGTATTGTAAATCATCGCGTATGTTTTTCGCTGCCAAAAGCCAAAACTTCAACAGTTGTACTGTTTTCTCTAAGTTGAAATTTCGTATTACTTTTGAAAACTCTTATCATGTAATTTCCTTGTGATGTAAAATATGATGGTGATTGTATCTCTGGACTCACTTTCGTGTGAGGTAACCTTATTTGATCCTGTGTATCGGTGGTTTATCGGGACGTTACCCGACAGGCCAAGGGATTATACCGTTTGAAGCACGTTGGAGCCCTCAGGATTGGACTCGCGTACTTGAGCCGGTATAATTCAGGTTGGTTCTGCCACATAATCATAGGTTGAAATTTTGTAGTTATGCTACACTACTTAGGAACAACATCTTAGAATATTTTCATAATTTTCTATGAATATAAGCTAGTATAAATGACTCATTTTTGTAATTAACCCAAAATTTCATAACTTGAAATATGACCTACTATTAATCCTAATATTTTTACCATGGATTACACATTTTAAAAGGAAGTTATGATAAAAATTTCAAATACAAACATCAAAAGAAACACCCTTAATTAAAAATTTAAGCATTTCATCAACATATAACAAAAAGTACTCGAAATCTAAGCAAATGAACAGTAAAGTACTCGAACTTTTTACACAGATCTATACATAGCACATACAATCTAAGTTCCAAATTTCAGCTATAACACATGCCTACAACATGAGATACAAATAAAACACTTATTTTCTAGTATTTAATCTACAACAGAAATTATACATATATAGCTCAAGTTCATTACACAAAAGTAGTCGAATTTAACTCAAGGATTCCAACAAAATAGGTGTGCCATTTTTCTGAATTTTGTACAAATTTCTACGAATTTTTGAAGTTCACAGCTTTTGAATTGGGGGGGGGGGCTCTGGAAATTTACAGGGACACCCTTAACATTTTTGAAATCCTTGCACTTATACCCTTGGCTCATCGGGGAAGAAGGGCAGAGGGGGTGCTGGTCAAATTCCGGCGAGGGGACGGCGAGGGGTTGGAGGAGAAGTGGTCAGCGAGCACTAGGAGGTCAAGGCGCACCTGCTAAAGGTCTTGGGAAGGGGAGGGGGTGACCGGAGGGGGCTTTCCCACGGTGGCCGAGGTGGCGGCGGAGGGGTGCTCGTCGGCAAGGAGGTTCCCAGCAAGGAGGAGGGCAAAGCTTGGGCTCAACAGCTGCAGGAAGATGTGGGGAAGCTATTGGAGCAGTTGAATTGGGTGGAGGAGGGGTGGAGGCAAGAGCTCGACGGTAACTGAAGCTTACCGGCGGAGGGGAGAACGGCGGCGAGGTAGCTCCGGTGGAGGTCCGGCCTCGGTAAGTGACTGGTGAGCATCAGTGAGGTACGTGGAAGCTTTCTAGGGAGTTGTGGTGGTGCGGGGAGGATTGGAGCGGGCTGCCCACGGCGGACAGGAGGGCGCCGGAGTTGGAGGGGCTGGCAGCGGTGGTGCTCGGGGTTCCGGGCAATCAGAGAGCAGGAACAGGAATGGAATGGGAAGGGAGGGAAGCAGTGCTGCTCTTGAACTAGAAGAGATGATGCGAGGGGGCGAGCACGAGCAATGCCACGGAGACAGCAAGGTGGCGGCGGCAGAGCTGCGGGATGGCGTGGCACGCGCGCGAGAGGGCCAGGGAGGAGAAGCTAGAGCGGCGCTCGGGTTGGGGCGACGCGTGGAGTAGCTAGGAGCTGGAGGTGGCGCCGGGGAGCGACCGAGGCGCAGCACATGGCCGGGGAAACGGTGCTGACACCGGCGACAGGGGTGCAGCGGCGGAGCAGAGGAGTTGCCAGAGGAGGAAGAAGAGAGGAGGAGGTCCGAGGGACTTAGTTGGAAATTGTAAAAACCTCAGGGACTTCACTATAAATAGAAATTCCCCATTGATCCAGAGCTCTAATGAGAAAATGGTTAAAATGAAAGTTGTAGAACTTTTCAAAACCTATAACTTTGCTTTAGGGCTCAAGTTCAGAAACCTAAAGTACAAAGATTTATTTCACCATTTTGCACTCAAATCAAACTTTACATAAGTTTAACCTAATAAAGTAATTTTTATGAACTCTTGGGCTTATTTGTAAGCATTTAAGGCTGGTCATGATGACATTCACCTTTTTCACTTTGACCCTTGGTAATTTTTGGAAAGTTACTTTATACTCCAACTAAATTACATAAAAGGGTTTGTATTTTCATAAATTTACATAAATACCCTTATTCTCATAACTTTATTAGATTTTCACACAATTTCACACACACCAAACATTATTTCTATTGGTTTGATCTATTTGACACCTAGGGTGTCACAACCTTCCCCCCTAAAAGGAATCTCGTCCCGAGATTACAGGAATGAGGTGATAAGAGCATAGATACCTAGGAATTCCTGAGAAAGTCTGGGAAGTTCCTCTGGAGATAGTCTTCAGTTTTCCAGGTAGCTTCTTCTTCTGTATGATGATTCCACTAGATTTTAAACATTTTGACCGTTGCTCTTCTAGTACTTCTTTCCTTGGTATCCAAGATTCTGATTGGAAGTTCTTTATAGGAAAGATCAGGCTCGAAGTCAATACTTTGTGTATCAACGATTTCGGCAGGAACACAAATACATTTCTTCAGCTAGGATACATGGAAGACATTATGAATGGCTGCTAGCTGAGGAGGAAGTTGAAGTCGATAGGCTACGGGTCCATAAATTTCAAGAATTTCAAAAGGACCAACGTAGCGAGGAGCGAGTTTGCCTTTGATACCAAATCGTTGAACACCTCGAGTAGGAGATACTCGTAGATATACAAAATCACCTACTTCAAACTGTATGGGTTTTCTCCTTTTATCTGCATAGCTCTTTTGTCTTGATTGAGCTGCTTTAAGATTATTCTGAATGATCTTTACCTTTTCTTCTACTTCATTAACAAGATCAGGTCCAAAAATTTCGCGTTCACCAGTCTGAGACCAATTCAAAGGAGTTCTGCATTGGCGACCATATAAGGCTTCAAAAGGAGCCATTTTGATACTTGACTGATAGCTGTTATTATAGGAGAATTTTGCCAAAGCTAAGCATTTGTCCCAATGCTTGTCGTATTGGATTACACAAGCCCGAAGCATATCTTCTAGAATTTGGTTGATCCTTTCTATCTGTCCATCTATTTGCGGATGATATACGGAGCTTCGGATTAACTTGGTTCCAAGAGTTTGTTGAAACTGTTCCTAGAAACGGGCAACAAACTGTGCTCCACGATCAGAGATGGTCGTTTTAGGTATCCCATGGAGATGAACGATTTGGTCTAGATATATTTCCGCATACTTCCTAGCAGTGTAAGTGGTATGTACTGGAAGAAAATGAGCGGTTTTGGTTAACCTATCCACAATCACCCAAATAGAATCATGCCTTTGAGAAGTATTGGTTAAACCTATGATAAAGTCCATACTTATATCCTCTCATTTCCAAGAAGGAATAGACAAAGGCTGTAGTGTACCAGAAGTCCTTAAATGACTGGCCTTAACTCTCTGGTAAACATCACACTCAGAAACGTATTTTGCTATTTCTCTTCTCATACGAGTCCACCAAAAATTCCGTTTCAAATCTTGGTACATTTTCGTACTACCAGGGTGCATAGCAGATTTAGATAGATGAGCTTCATCCATTATTTGCTTGCGAAGCTGATGGTTCTTGGGTACAACTATACGTTCCTTAAACCATAGAATTCCTTCAGAATCTTCTTGGAAACATTTATACTTCTCTTCTCCTTGGGCTAATTGTTGTTTGATCATTTTAACTCCCTTATCGTGTTGTTGTGCCGTCACAATACTATCCTGGAGTATAGGCTTAACTGCTATATGGTTCAGACTGCCTTGAGGAACGATTTCCAGATTAAGCTTCCTCATTTCCCAGCAAAGAGTGTTACTAAAAACTTCTATTGATAAACAATGACAATGTGACGTGCGGCTAAGGGCATCCGCAACCACATTGGCTTTGCCGGGATGGTAGTATACTTCAAGATCATAATCCTTTATAAGTTCTAACCAACATCTCTGCCTCATGTTCAAGTCTTCCTGTGTAAAGATGTACTTTAGACTTATGATCTGTGTAAATATTGCACTTAGTACCCATAAGATGATATCTACAAAGTTTAAGTGCATGTATTACAGCTGCAAGCTCAAGGTCATGAGTAGGATAATTTTGTTCATGTGTTCGAAGGGCTCTAGAGGCATATGCAATCACGTGATTATCTTGCATGAGTACACATCCAAGTCCGGTGCCTGATGCATCATAATAAACATCAAAAGGTCTGGATGTGTCTGGCTGAGCCAGAACTGGAGCAGTGGTAAGCTGTGCTCTTAAGGTGTGGAAAGCTTCTTCACAGTTCTCATTCCAGGAGAATTTAACTCCCTTTTTCAATAGTTCTGTCATGGGCTTGGCTATTCAAGAGAAATCTAGAATGAAATGACAGTAATAACTAGCAAGACCGAGAAAACTGCAGATCGGATGGACCGAAGTAGGGGGTTTCCAATTCATCACTTCTTGAACCTTACTCGGATCGACAGATATACCATCCTTAGAGATGGTATGACCCAAGAATTTGATGGTATCTAACCAAAATTCACATTTAGAGAATTTGGCATATAGACGGTGATCTCGGAGACGTTGAAGAACAGCATGAAGATGTTTAACATGTTCTTCAAGAGTTTTGGAATAGATCAGAATATTGTCGATAAAAACCATGATGAACTTATCGAGTTTCGGCATGAAGACAGAATTCATGAGATACATAAAATATGCCGGTGCATTGGTAAGACCAAAGGACATAACCAGATATTCATAAAGTCCATATCTAGTGGAGAAGGCGGTTTTCGGAATATCACTTGGTCTAATCTTTATTTGATGATACCCGGAGCGAAGGTCAATCTTGGAAAATATCTTGGCTCCGGCTAACTGATCAAACAGGATATCAATGCGGGGTAGAGGATACTTATTCTTAATAGTAACCGCATTGAGGGGACGATAATCAACACATAGCCTGAGACTGTTATCCTTTTTCTTAACAAACAGGGCAGGGCATCCCCAAGGTGAAGCACTTGGGCGAATATAACCCTTATCTAGAAGTTTTGAAGTTGAAGTTTTAATTCGGCCAGTTCATTGGGTGGCATACGATAAGGTCTCTTAGAGATGGGGGCCGTGCCAGGTTGTAACTCTATGACAAACTCAACATCTCTATTCGGAGGCATTCCGGGTAACTCTTCTGGAAAAACATCTAGATAGTCACATACAACAGGAATATCCTCTACCTTGATTCCTGCTGTAGTATACACACAAGAACTGATATATTCCTGTGATGGAAGATGAAGGATGGTATGTCCACATTCTGGAGAATTTATTTCCACCTCTCGAGAAAAGATATCTAAAGATATTTGATGTCTGGTCATCCAATCCATGCCTAGGAGAATATCCATCCCTTCTAGATTTAATGCAATTAAGGCTGTTCTTATTAAAGTGCTACCCATCTGGATTGGTACATCTCTACAAATTTGATTCGATGCAATTCTACCTCCCGGGGTTGTTATCATATAGGTTCCATTTGTGGGGTAGAAATCCAAACCTATTTTGGTCCCAAACCTTGTACTGATAAAACTATGGGTTGCACCAGAATCAAAAAGTATAATAATAGGGTGATGGTGTAGAGTGAATGTACCCGTCATTACTGGTGCACCTTCCGGGAGTTCCGATAGAGTGGTGAAATTCACTCTTCCTTGACGGACTTGCATAACCTACCTCTTGCCTTTATTCTTGGAGTTGGAGTTGGAAGCCTGTCCAGGGAATGTCCTCTTGGGTTGGGGGCAGTCTTTAACAAAATGTGCCGGACTACCGCAGTTGAAACATCGATTGATGTTATTCCCTTGATTAAACTGCGGAGGGTTCGGCCTTGGACCCACTGGTCGTTGCTGCTGCTGCTGAGGTTGAGGCACTGGTGACCTATTGAATCGGGGCTGCTGAGGTAGCCTAGCTACCCATTTGCCTGCGGGAGCATTTCTAGGTGGAGCTCGGGAAGCCGGATTTTGAACTAACTGATACCTCGAAGGTTGTGCATTCGAGGGTCCAGTAGACACTTTCTGCCTCTTCTCAGCATGATGTGCTGAGATACAGTCCTCTTGGGTAATGGCCATGTTGACCAATTCGTTGAAATTGTCGGTCCTGACCAGATTCAAGCGCTCTTTCAGCTTGGTGTTTAGTCCGCGATGGAATCGATCTCTTTTGTTGGTGTCCGCATCAGCATGATAGCCTGCATACTAGCACAGGTGATTGAAAGCCTGTGCGTATTGCAGTACAGTGCGGTTTCCTTGAGTAAGCGCTAAAAATTCATTGAGCTTTCGCTCAATGAGTCCTTCCGGGATATGATGTGCTCTAAAAGCTGCCTTAAATTCTTCCCAATTGATGACATGTTGATCTGGTTGCATGGCATGGTAATTGTCCCACCAAAGGCGAGCATTACCACGGAGCTGTTGGGCTGCGAATAGAGTTTTGTTTGCTTCAGAGCACAGAACCGGGAGTAATGCAAACTTGGACTCGATTGTATAGAGCCATGCATCTGCATCCAAGGGTTCTTCAGTCTTATGAAAGAGTGGGGGTTGTGTACTGAAGAAATCCTGATAGCCAGCCGAGGGATACTCTTCACGTCCACGTTGAGGAGAACAGAACTGGTGTTGCTGGGCCTGCACCAGCATGTTCAGGAGTTCGGTCTGACGGGCCATCACTTCTGCTAGATTTGGTGGTGGCGGAGGTGGTTGTTGTGAACCACTAGCTTGATCCGGTCTGAATCCTTCCGGGGTTCCGCGCATAGCACCAACCATCTGAAATATAGAAGTCATCCATAAGCATTTACCCATACTTGCTTCTAATTTCAGAAATCATATAGTACCAATATAGCTTTATTGAACAATGCAAGGTAATAAATCCAAGTCACAAGTGTTAACCATCCAAACAGTAACTCAGATTTACATAACCAACTGAAACTTGTCCCATATTACATCACATGGTTCCAAACCAAATCATACATAGGTTTGCCACATATTCCACAACAAGTGGCTCGCAAGTCATCTAACTACTCACTCCATTACCACACTATCTACATCTAGGATGCCGTCAACTCAAGCGAAACTAGAAGTCATCAAAGTTGCCCACAGATGACTGACTACCGGAAGAGGAATGATGAGGACTAAGCACATGATCTCCATGCTCAGAGTCGATCTCAGAAACTCCTTCGACCTCTTCAGGGTCTTCTTCTTCTTCTTCTTCACTCTCAAACTCATCTACAACAGGCTGAACTGGTTGCTCATGAAGCATGTTGATATGGTCAATGGCTTGGCCAAGGTTAAGATTGAGCTCATGAACTTGCTCTTGAAGAAAGTCAATGACAGTATCACGCTGGGTAATGAGAGTATCGCTCTCAACAATTTGTTCCTCTCGATGCTGAATGGTTTCTTCCCGCTGAGTAGTAACCTCTTCCCTAGCAGTGACAGTAGCTTGAAGTTCCTCAATCTGTGTATTCTGCCGGCCAACTTGATTACGATACCTTTGAGCTATGTTGGTCAAGCGATAAATACCGTGCTGCTGAAGTGTCTGGTAACGATACTGTGCATTCATAAATCTGACTGAGGTGCGTAAAGTCTCTCCGGCTAGAGTTCCCAGTAAGTGGTCACAGTATGTCAATCTGAAGGTCCATTCTGGGTCACGAGAATCCATGGCAGGAAATAAACCGATAGGATATCTTGCAACTTCCTCAGGATGCTGATCACAAAAGATGTGGATAGCTTCTATAGCTGCTGCTTCAAAAGTATCGGCAAGGCGATGACCAATCACATTTACTTCAATCGGCTGCCACAGAGATAAGGTAGGATGTGGAGGAACAGTCATTTTCACCCTACAACGGGGAACACCTTCTTCTTCATACTCTACTCCATCATAAGGTGGAGGCTCGGTATAGCCAAACACCTGGAGAGATTCCCACAAAAGACGAGGAAAACCCTCCCAATGCAAAGCATTGGTATGAGCGTGTCCTGTGGAATCCTAAAAGAACCTTGGAAGCTCGGCCATCTGAAACAAGGATTCAAATGGTGAGATTACAAGTTTTCACCACACACCTTGAGAAGAATGCGGATACAAATGTGGGTTAGATTGATAGATTGATTGGACAACAACTATCCTTACAGGGTAAAAGAAACAAGATAACCTACCCTGATAATAGCAAATTCTGAAGATTGAAAGATTGTTCTAGATCTTGAGAAACAAATGATAAGGTAGAAACATTAACCTCAAAACGATACTGGTTACTAACATACCCTCTAGATTTCATTGAAGCAACAAGCCATGCCATTCATTCAATCAAATCAAGGAATATGCATGCACGTGTTACACGTCCTCACAATTCAAAACAAATGCCAAATATGTTTGGACTTACGTGATTAATTTCGGTGGCACAATATATTCATTTCTCCCTATAATAACTAATCGAATATGCTTATTCGTCTTAACCTATTTAACCGGGGTTAGCGTACCTGCAGAAAACCACAATATATATGAACCTTTCATGCCAGCACTCATGAAAGCGTCCTCAAACATTACTGTTTACTATAGAAACAGATCTGTACAGTTACCACCATACAGACGACATTAACATACGTTATCGAAACAACGTATTCACAAGATACCGCAAAATACGGGGGCATTGCCGTTCATACCCTGCTACTGACCATATACTCCCAATATCATCAACCTAAGTTGATATATTGGCAGCATCTCAAGTAGGCCACTGCTTGAGAAACAGCGTTCGGTTCGCATCACCGACGGGAAGGCTAACTCCCCAGTTAGCTGAGGATCCTTACCTTCTTACCTTACCATCGAAGATGTCGTTACAGCATGTAAAGTTGGGTTGTGCATAAATTTAAGGTTTAACAGAAAGTAGTGCTGGAAGTCAGAGTTATATACATATACTATAGCCACCTATACTTCCTATATTAACATTACCTTGGGGCTTTAGATACTAAGCACAATCCTTAACGAATCCAATGTAGTTTTGCCAAACATTTTGTTGGTCAAACTTTTATACTGAAGGCATTTTTAAGGTAAAATATACCTCCAGAGTAACCTTATAGCTCTGATACCAGCTGTGGCAGAACTAACCTGAATTATACCTGCTCAAGCACGCGAGTCCACTCCAGAGAGCTTCAACGTACTTCAAACGGTATAATCCCTTGGTCTGTTGGGTACCATCCCGATAAACCACCAATACAGGATCAAATAAGGTTACCTCACACGAAGGTGAGTCCAGAGATACAGTCACCATCATATTTTACATCATAAGAAATTATTTTACAAAAGATTCCATGCTTAGCAAAGTTATTACAAAGTTTGCAGAAACGGCAAAGGTTCAAACTAGGAGTCATTATTACATACCAGTTTTAAAGTTCAAACAGCGGAAATTCAAAGTACAATAACTATACACGTTGCCAGTAAGGACGTCATGCTAAGCCATGGCATAACATCACTCGTTATGATCAAGGTTGGCCGGGGACGGGTCCCACTCCATGGACCAACCATCAGGCAAAGCATAAGACCAAGGCATGGGGTAAGTAGGGTCTTCAGAGAGATTATCTGAAATAAACACATATAACAAGGCTGAGTACTCTACCGGTCCTATTAGCATAGCACTAGTCGGACTTAGTTTCTAATATTCAGTACATGGGTTCCTAGGGAGATGCATCTATGGTTTCCAGACAACTCCTAAGAACTTAATGCACAATTATATATATAAAGGTAAATTGCAGTGTAAATAAGATAGTGGGTTTATGTCCGGGGCTTGCCTTCACTGGCGAGGCTGGGGTCAGAAATG
Source organism: Panicum hallii (assembly GCF_002211085.1). Classification (NCBI taxonomy): domain Eukaryota; kingdom Viridiplantae; phylum Streptophyta; class Magnoliopsida; order Poales; family Poaceae; genus Panicum; species Panicum hallii. The sequence continues at coordinate 12,393,145 of NC_038048.1, forward strand.
TTAATAATTTCTTCCAAACTCGGGTTCAGGGCTTCGACTGATTCTCCGACGATGTTCCCGGCGTCTTCAGAGACTTCTTTTTCGGACTTCGGAAAGATCTGATAATCACCGTCGGCAAGAAACATCGAGTCTACATGTGATGAAAAAGATGCAATTAAGAAAATGCGTATATTATCATTCTACTTCACGACAAAATTACAAGCCAAGAACATAACATCATATAATAGCAAACAACACAATTGCCCCTTACTGGGCAGTTATTTATCGAGTATTAAATAAATTATTGAGTTACATTAAGTAACAGGGTCATCTACCCCAAACATTTAGCTAACTACAAGAAGTAACATGGTTGACTACTAAACTAATTACACTTAACATTTTTATTTAATTAACTAGCTAATCACCTTGAAAAACCCTAAGTTATTATTTAATATAGATCTACTAATCAAGTTTTATTTATTTTAGCTATTTTACACCTAATCATAGGTTGAAATTTTGTAGTTATGCTACACTACTTAGGAACAACATCTTAGAATATTTTCATAATTTTCTATGAATAGAAGCTAGTATAAATGACTCATTTTTGTAATTAACCCAAAATTTCATAACTTGAAATATGACCTACTATTAATCCTAATATTCTTACCATGGATTACACATTCAAAAAGGAAGTTATGATAAAAAGTTCAAATATAAACATCAACAGAAACACCCTTAATTAAAAATTTAACCATTTCATCAACATATAACAAAAAGTACTCGAAATCTAAGCAAATAAACAGAAAGTACTTGAACATTTTACACAGAGCTATACATAGCACATACAATCTAAGTTCCAAATTTCAGCTATAACACATGCCTACAACATGAGATACAAATAAAACACTTATTTTATAGTATTTAATCTACAACAGAAATTATACATATATAGCTCAAGTTCATTACACAAAAGTAGTCGAACTTAATTCAAGGATTCCAACAAAACTGGTTTGGCATTTTTCTGAATTTTCTACAAATTTCTATGAATTTTTGAAGTTCACAGCTTTTGAATTGGGGGGGCTCTGGAAATTTACAGGGACACCCTTAACATTTTTAAAATCCTTGCACTTATACCCTTGACTCGTCGGGGAAGAAGGGCAGAGGGGGTGCCGGCCAAATTCCAACGAGGGGACGGCGAGGTGTTGGAGGAGAACTGGTCAGCGAGCACTAGGAGGTCAAGGCGCACCTGCTAAAGGTCTTGGGAAGGGGAGGGGGTGACCGGAGGGGGCTTTCCCACGGTGGCCAAGGCGGTGGCGGAGGGGTGCTCGTCGGCGAGGAGGTTCCCGGCGAGGAGGAGGGCAAAGCTTGGGCTCAACAGCTGCAGGAAGATGTGGGGAAGCTATTGGAGCAGTTGAATTGGGTGGGGGAGGGGCGGAGGCAAGAGCTCGATGGTAACAGAAGCTTACCGGCGGAGGGGAGAACGGCGGCGAGGTAGCTCCGGTGGAGGTCCGGCCTCAGTAAGTGACTGGTGAGTGTCACTGAGGTACGTGGAAGCTTTCTAGGGAGTTGTGGTGGTGCGGGGAGGATTGGAGCGGGCTGCCCACGGCGGACAGGAGGGCGCCGGAGTTGGAGGGGATGGCGGCGGTGGTGCTCGGGGTTCCGGGCAATCAGAAAGCAGGAACAGGAATGGAATGGGAAGGGAGGGAAGCAGTGCTGCTCTTGAACCAGAAGAGATGATGCGAGGGGGCGTGCACAAGCAATGCCACAGCGATGGCGAGGTGGCGGCGGCAGAGCTGCGGGACGGCGTGGCACGCGCGCGAGAGGGCCAAGGAGGAGAAGCTAGAGCGGCGCTCGGGTTGGGGCGACGCGTGGAGTAGCTAGGAGCTGGAGGTGGCGCCGGGGAGCGACCGAGGCGCAACACATGGCCGGGGAAACGGTGCTGACACCGGTGGTAGGGGTGCAGCGGCGGAGCAGAGGAGTTGCCAGAGGAGGAAGAAGAGAGGAGGAGGTCCGAGGGACTTAGTTGGAAATTGCAAAAACCTCAGGGACTTCACTATAAACAGAAATTCCCCACTGATCCAGAGCTCTAATGAGAAAATGGTTAAAATGAAAGTTGTAGAACTTTTCAAAACCTATAACTTTGCTTTAGGGCTCAAGTTCAGAAACCTAAAGTACAAAGTTTTATTTCACCATTTTGCACTCAAATCAAACTTTACATAAGTTTGTCCTAATAAAGTAATTTTTATGAACTCTTGGGCTTATTTGTAAGCATTTAAGGCTGGTCATGATGACATTCACCTTTTTCACTTTGACCCTTGGTAATTTTTGGAAAGTTACTTTATACTCCAACTAAATTACATAAAAGGGTTTGTATTTTCATAAATTTACACAAATACCCTTATTCTCATAACTTTATTAGATTTTCACACAATTTCACACACACCAAACATTATTTCTATTGGTTTGATCTATTTGACACCTAGGGTGTCACACCGGTTTTGGAGGATTTTTTGCAGAGAGTAACTGCGGGACGTAGGGAACTGCGTTCACGTCCAATAGCACTCGCTTGACCCGGATGAGCGCGGCGTTGTCAGTCAACTCCTCTGCGCAGATCCGAAAGGGATCTTCAGCGCCGATGTACTCGAAGCCTTGTGTGTGACGTTGTTGGATTGGTTGGATCTGGCGTTTGAAGAAGGAGAACATCACAGACGCTCCGGTCACTCCTATTTCTTTATGAGCTGCTATGATGGCAAGCAACTCGTACAATGAAGGCAAGGCGGATGAAGCAAGGCAGTTAGAGCTCGACTCTGTCGAAGAGTCTCGCTGCACCGCTCTTGTTCAGTCTGCACGATACCTGCAGGGGATCCGGTGATATCACGATCGCAACGTGAGGGAACGGTCGTTCAGTATAGGTGATTTGGTCCTACGCCGCATCTAAGATGAGTCTAGCTTACACAAGCTCAACTCGAGGTGGGAAGGGCCGTTCATCGTGAAGCAGGTTACAAGACCGGGGTCATATCGGCTACAATACCCCGAGGGCCAAGATGTCCCAAATTCTTGGAACACTCAGAACCTGCGCAAGTTCTACCCATGAGAAAATGTGCGGGGATAGCTGTTCTCCGGGCGCACAGGCTACGCGAACCCTGCGCGAACGCCTCTAGTTGAGCCTCCGGCCAAAAGGATTTTACAAAGCTCAGAGCATGACTGACACACGCGATGGGGGCTTCAGTGAGAAAACTGAGGACCTTCTGCGGCGCTTCGAGAAGTCGCTCCAGCAAGGGCCGCTCATCTGCTTCGTCGCCTTCTTGTGGGTCCACCATGTCCACAAGCTTTTGGGCGGCTCCCTTGAGGTCCTCCAGCTCCTTCTGTCGCGGCTCCTTCTCTTCGCCCAACGTCTTGATCTGCTGAAGGCAGTCAGCGAACTGTTGTTCAGTATCGGCGATTACCTTCTGTAGCCTCTTGACGTCATCTGTACGGTGATACAGCATATTCTTCATGTCAGTAAGCAGCTCTTCTTTATATGTTAAGATTTTCTGTCACACCCTAAAATATTTAATTTTAGGATGTGAATACCTTTTACAATGTGTTCATCTATCAATAGAATTTTCCAAGAATTTTAAAGATTTTTCTGCCAATTATTCTATTTATCCGAGAGCTAGAACCATTTATTTTATTATTTAGAAAGCTCTAAAATTCTTTTTCATGAGTCCCAAATATTTTATTTGGAATCCTCGTGACCCAAATTAACTCCCGAGTTTTCCTCGGAAATTTTTGTGATTCTTCCGGATATATTTTTTTTAGCTTGAAATATTTTTCTGGACTTTTCTTGATTTATTTTAAACTTGAAAATATGTTCTGGAAAATATTTCTATTTTGATTCTCATCGTAGTCGGACCGAGCCGTATCTTGTTGTACATCCTTTTAATCTTTTCTCCCCGAATCTTTAAGAGGTTCCATCGAGCTCCCGATCCTCTAACCATTCTCCTCGATCAGGTCATGCTTGAAAACGACGCACGTGGCTCGTCTTCAGTGTTTCTTCGATGATGTTCGATCACCGTCAGCTCCAACGACTCAGCCTGATCCTTTCCTTCTCTTTTCCGCGCTCTCGAATAACTCATTCATGTTCAACCAGCACAATCAGTTTCGGCACATAACCAAACTCACTCGGTCAATCTTGTTTTCTCTTTCCGTTACCTCTTCTATCGTCTCTCTTTGCTCGTTAAATTGTGGGACCCGCTGGTCGGTCCAATCTCATCTCCTGTAAGCAATCTGGACTCAAGAACGAGTCCCAGCCCGATGCGCTGCCGCGTCCTTATCCTCGTTCGAGTCGGAGCCCAGCACGATATCTCCAGGCCTATTTAAACGCATCTTGTACCACCTGTTTTCCAGTAGCCGGCCCTAATTTTCTCCCCTGCGTCGGCTCTTGCGTGCCCTATAAATTCTCGCGTAACCCTAGGCCACATCTTGTCTGCTCCTATTTTCCCCTGCCGCCGCACGTCCATCTGCTCGGAAGGCCAAACTCTCCAACGCCATGCCCTAGCCCGTGCTGCCCCACGCATCCTCCTCCTCCGCTCGTCTCTGCACAGCCGCCACCGTGCCCCTGCAGCGCGTCTTCATCCTCGTGTTCCTGCATCGCCCAGAGCTACCACTAGACGCGCCGTCGCCCAGCCCCTGTAGGCCGCCCGGCCCTGCCCCTGCGCTACCCCCTGCAGCCTGTGCCTCGTGCACATCTGCGCCCCTGCCCTGCGCGCCCCTACCCAGGAGCACCGCGCAGCCCCTGCTGCCCATCGCTTCTGCCTCATGCGCTCCTCCTCCTGCAACCATGCGTTGCAACCCCCCAGCCGCCGTGCCACTCCTCCATGCCTAGCGTTGTGCCTTGCCCTTTCCCTGTGCGCTGCCCTCGCCCCTGCTCGTTTCCCCTGCAGGCTGCACGCACAGAAACAACACAGCCACCCAGAACAGATGAACAGACCCGCCGGCGCCGCTTCCTCCACGAAATTCGATCTCTACGATGCGTCCCCGTGGTAAGTGAGGTATGGAATCGAATCCCCTCGTCGTCCTCTTTCTTTTCCCCCACTTCCCGTGACCTCTCGTGCCCTAAATCACCGGCAATTTGAGCTACAGTACCCGCTGGTCACCATGGGAGGCTGTTTCAAGCTTTTTGCAGATTGGTCCCTGGAAGATCCTGTAATTACCGTGAAAGTTTCTGTGTCTAGCGAAAATTGCAGTAAATCCCCTAGATCTTTTCCATCTTTTAGTCCAGCCCTACCCATGGGATTTTTCAGATCTAACCCTAATCTTTTCCTGTTTTGCAAGCACTATTTTCTGTGTCTTGTATTTCTTTTCTGCTAACCCCTAAAGTCTATAGTTAATTGCGTATAGGTCCTTGCAGCCCTATTTTATGCGTAGTTTCCGCGTTTTAGATCCGTTTCGATCCGTTCTTTTTGCGTTAGTCTTCTAAAACCCTAAGCTGTCGTTTAGTAGCGTTGTTGTGCTGTAATTCCTGTTTCTAAAATTAAATATCAATTTAATTTGAATAATATCCTCTCATCTAGTTTTTCGAAATAAAATCCAATTAAGTCTTTCCTTCGGTTTTCATAATTAATGTTAATTTGATTAATATCAACTCAAATATGTTTGTAATTTAATTTGTTTAGTGCAACGCGAATCATAAAGTTATGCATTTAGATGTTCTCACAAGTTTTCTTTTCTAATTAATTATTTAATTAGTGTAATTTGTACATAGAGAATTGTATATAAAATTTGACTAAGTTCTATTTCGTCTTTATAAATGCAAATATAATATGAGTTAATTATAATTAGGGATATTCTCTTTTGAATAACTTTTACATTGGTTTTCTAAATTAAAATAAATGAAAGCCTATAGTTCTTTTGTTTCTTTCATAACATAAGTCTTCCAATAGCTGTTTCTTTTCAACCCTAGCTCCGTTTTCCGCGTTTCTTTCTTTCTCATGATCGTAGCAACGAGCCTTATCCTTTAGTTCGCTCCTTTAAATCTTTGTTTTTGTTTGATGTATCTGTTCTTAGTCGTTCTTGTTTGTTTGCTTGCTTGTATGATTTCGGCCCGTTGCTTGTGTGACGTTAGAAGAAGCGCGATCCAAGAGCTTTGAAGATCTAGAGTTTCAAGAATAAGAGTTGAAGACTCTGAGCAGCTATTCTCTAAAAGAAAGGCAAGTGTTTCCTTGATCATTCTTTTGTCCTAGTAATCACAATAAATATAACTTTTTCTTTATATGCATGCATGTGTCCTAATTTTGATGGATCCTAAATAAGGATATGCCTAGTCTTTATGATCATTCCTTGTCAACCTGGGTTTTATCTTATTGTTGGGTAGTTATTGCTTAGTTGCTATAACTGGTTCTGGTTCGGGAATAATTTATAACCATGATGACAACAATGATGATGTTACACTTGTTTTATCCATGTTCATGCGCTATGCGTTGTTAATACAAGATTATATGTTTTAATTGGAACATGGAGAACCACCCAGAAAAATAGTGCAACCACAATACTATATGGCTCTGGTCTTGGCTAATTAATTAGAAACTCTAGCTTGTGATGATCTTACCGAAAGGGCAAGAGGGGAGTGCGTTGATGGGGAATAGCCCGGTCCTCTTGAGGTGTAGATATGTTCCTGGGTAAGGCGTCTTCCTCATTAGGGAGGGTTATAACCACTGCGGCCTGAAACCTTAGCGGATTGTCATAAGTTAGGGAATCTTTGTAAAGGCCTCGTAGTGAATCCCTTGCCACTCACCTCGGAAGTGTTTAAGAGGCTAGCTACCTCGGGCAAATCGGGAGACACGAATTGTGGGTAAAGTGTACAACCTCTGCAGAGTGAAAACTGATATATCAGCCGTGCTCACGGTTAAGAGCGGCTTGGACCCTCACATGATAATTGAACTTGAAGATGAATTAAATTGTGGACCATGTTTATGGTCGTGGTTATGCTTATGCTGTATCTTTTCTTTCTCTTTTAATGTGGGTTTTGGTATGAACTTATACCTTAGTAATCAGGTGCTAATAAAACTTGACCAACTAAAATTGCTTATCGCAGTAAGCCAGTTAGCCTTTCCTTGATTTTGGCCTCCATGTCATATATTTCCCAACACTTGCTGAGTACCAACCATAAGTGTACTCACGCTTGTTATAATTGCTGCTCAGAGGAGAAAGTGATGTGAAGTCTTTTGAAGATGCTGCTGAGTTCTAGGCCTGCGCAACCCCCCGGTCGATTGCCTGTGAAGTTTGGAGTCTTCGTTTCCAGGATGAGCTGTATAACTCTGATAATCTTTATAGTGTTTAAATTCTCTTTTCGTGATACTGTTGCTGATTATTCACTAATGAAGTCACTATATGTATGGAACTTGATCCTGGCATACATATAGTTATGCATTCAGTTTTGTCCTTTAAAAACCGGGTGTGACATTTTCCTAAGCTCTGCGGTGAAGATATTTTCAGAATTCAAGATAAATTGTTAAGTGAAAGTACTCGAGGGAAGAAAGGGCTTGCCTTGGTGCGCCTTCTTCTGTTCTTTGAGTTGTTCCAGGAGCTCAGAATTGGCCTTCTCAATATTGCAGAGATCATTCTTGAGGAGCCACATTTCTCACGTCCGCTCCAGCTTCAGCTTGTCGAGCTCTCTCTGAAGATATATGTTCTTCGTCTGCTCTTTGGATATGTGCTTTTCTTTTGCAACGAGCTCCTGGTGGCCACTCACGACTGCCTTCAGTTTCTCGGTTTTCTTTTGTGAGTGCTTGATTACATCCTGCATAGGAGGGAAGATTAAGACAAGCAGCTCAACAACGTATACTGGCAGAAGAGTAATCATGCCTTACCAGGGTAAAATTGTAGATCTCTTTGGAGATCTTCTTGAAGTATCGTATGTTGTTGTCTATCAGGATTGGATCATCCACTAGATCTGTGGTGATGATGTTCTGGTATCCGCTCCCAGACACCAGCATCTCGTCAGTGCTCCTTATGGTCCCTATAGCATCTTCAATTGTTGGTTGTTGGGTACCTGCAGGTCAAGATGCATTCAGTACATAATGTCTGTGGTCTAAGCAGCTAGCCGTGGGCGGTCAGACACTTACTTGTGCCATCTACAGGAGCGGCATCAATGGCCTCAGCTTGTTCTTCACCACCAGCTCTGGCTTTGGGTTGCTGGGGCTCGGGGGGTGTTGGGTCGGGCAGTGTTGGGACCTTCGGGGCTGGTTCCTCGGGGGCTGGCTCCTCAGGAGCTGGCGGCTCGGGGGCTGGAGTAGCCGCGGTGGGCTTTTGCCTATGCCTCATGTCAGTTACGGACCTGATGCGGCAGAATTAGTTTTGTTACTATACAAGTCAAAAAGAATAGGATGTACATTATGCAAGAAAATATCTACACTTATAGTGAAGATTTCTTCATGACAGCTTTCTTTACTCTTAGAGCCCGTGGTATTTCAACCACGGTACTCGTTGCTGGAGGTGGGGTCACACCAGCTGGTTGCGCGGTGCCCGCCACAGCAATGGTTACTACTCCTGCGGACGTAGTCGACGGGTCCGTCCTAGCAGTTTCTGCGGCTTCATCTGCTGGAACATCATTCCTAGCGAGTCTGGTCTCGGCCATCTCTTGGCGCTTGGGGTCGGGAGAAGAAGTAGAAGGACTGCAAAAAAGATAGTGTTAGCATGCAACAATTCCGATATTTGACAAATCAACAAGGCAGCAACTTCATACCTAGAGGATTCGACTACATGTGCTTTCCATTTGCGCAAAATTCGACAACCCTGCGGGACCAAAGGCAGAGTTTCGGTCAACTCCACGAATGGTCCGGGGGAGTTGTTCCTTATCGCCTTCCCTTCGGCTTCCCTTTCTGCCAGGGGGCTCCCGCTTTCAGTTGTCTCGCTGTCGGGCAGAGCCTGGGCTGCTTGAGCCCTTTTCGCTTCGGCTACGGTGCTGGGGAGAAGGTGGTCTGGTCGGGGGATGTCGGGTTGTGGCAGATAGCTCCGGTACAGCTCTGTGTGTCCCTACAAAAGATTTTCAGTTAGCAGTGGCAGAACAGCAGAACTTCTTCTAAAAAAGTAGTCGAATACTTACCGGTTTTGGAGGATTTTTTGCAGAGAGTAACTGCAGGACGTAGGGAACTGCGTTCACATCCAGTAGCACTCGCTTGACCCAGATGAGCGCAACATTGTCAGTCAACTCCTCTGTGCAGATCCGAGAGGGATCTTCAGCGCCTATGTACTCGAAGCCTAGTGTGTGACGTTGTTGGATTAGTTGGATCCGGCGTTTTAAGAAGGAGAACATCACAGATGCTCCGGTCACTCCTATTTCTTTATGAGCTGCTATGATGGCAAGCAACTCGTCGACTTGGTCTAGGTCTCCTCTGGAGAGTTCGGTGTTCCACTCTGGCCTCACGACAGGGGGTTTGCTAGATTTTTCAGGAAGTTGGGGGCATGGTTTTTGATGTAGAACCAGTGGTTCTTCCATCCAGGAATATTTGAGGGGAATTTATAGGAAAGGTACCTATCGCCAGCTTGCTGTCTAAGCTGGATGCCAGCACCCCCTACAACGGATAGATTTTTGGAGGTGGGTTGCGGCTTTACTCGAAAAAGAAATCGGAATAGATCCCAGTCGGGTTCAATTCCAAGAAAAGCTTCGCAAAAGTGAATGAAGATGGCAATGTGGCAAATCGAATTCGGTTTGAGGTGATGGAGCTCAAACCCGTAGTAGTAAAGAAGGCCCCAGAAGAAAGAACAAGAGGGGAGGGCCAGACCCCATTCGGCAAAATGGTAAAATGTGATGATTTCGTCTACATTTTCCATGGGAAAAGGTTCGCGAAAAAAGGGGCGCTAGTTGACAAGACTTTTTCTTGAAGCAAACCCTCAGAAACAAGTTTCATGAAATCATTGTTGGAGCACTTACTGTGAGTCCACTCCCCAGACGGCGGCTGCGACTCCTTGCCCTTCCCATCCTTCTCGTTGGATCTCTTGGGTGCCATTTCTATATCTCCTCGCCACAAGTTGCTCGGGGGCTGCGGAGAAAGGGGCAGAGAGATTTGGTTGGATTGGGGCTTTTTCAAGGGAGTGAAGGCGGAGTGCGGCTCTGATTGGGGGGTTCAGAAATTTCTTGGCGGATTGCAGATTGGGAGCACGGATTTTACCGGGCGTTACCGCGGGGTTAAATAACCAACGGCCGGATACATTTATGATGGAAATATTTTTTCACTGCACGCCACGATCTTTGGATCCTTATTTCCAAACTTGAGAGATTTGGATTCAAGGCTCGGGGCTGCAGGATACGTGCCATGGGCTACTTATTTTTTTGAATTTATTTGAAAAGTAAGTAAGGAAGATTCAAGACTAATGTGACCCTCAGCCTGATTCTCCGATTCAACCTAAGGCTCGGGGGCTACTTCATATGGAGTGTGATTTTTCAATCACACACCATACGAAAGAAGTAATTCGGGGCATGAGCACCTCATAGCTTCGATGCAGCCAAGAAAGTACTCGAAGAAGAACTTCAAGACGGAGCTTCAAAAGAAGTCGAAGACTACTTCGAAAGTACTCGAGAAGCCTGCAGTACTCAGCTACGAAGTGCTTGGGCGCTTGTCAGACCTGGGGCTACAGGACTGCGTACATAACATAGTTTAAACAAAATTAGGAGATAAGGCTTGCTTTATCTCTTATTTATGTTGTTTTCTACTCGTATGAGAGTAGGACTAATCGGTACAGAAGGAAACTACTCGAGTTATACTCGGGTACGATTCCTTGGCTAGTATTGGACTAGGATTCATGTAACCCTATCCTCCCTGATATATAAGGGGGGCAGGGACCCCCTCAAAACACAAGATCAACATCCAAGGCAATACAAACCACCATACAGGACATAGGGTATTACGCACCTCACGGTCCGAACCTGTCTAAATCTCGTGTTCCTTGCACCTTCAAGTTCCTGATCTCGGCGTCTCCTCACCTAAACTCGGTGGGCAGCCGGTAAAAAACTGACATCAAGACTTCCAGGATCCGAAGAACATCATCAATGTCATCTTCGGCGGAGACGGCGGATTCCCCTTCAAGCTCGCACAGAAGCTAACCCTACGCGAAATACTCTCCGTGGAGTCAGCCAAAACAAGGCCTCTGAGATACAGCGAGGTCCCGCTCTCCTTTTTTAGGGACAATCAATGGACCAGCTTCTCCAAGCCGGGAAAATTCCCGCTCATCCTAGACCCTGTTGTGGCGGGCTCACAGCTCACGAGATACTCATCGACGGCGGAAGTGACTTCAACCTGCTTTTCGTGAGTACTCTGAAGAAGATGGGACTGGACATCTCCAAGATGCTCACTCCTAGCAAAGCTACTTTCTATGGCATTGTCCCGGGTAACGCGGCTACTTTGGTCAGTGGTCCTACCAGTCACCTTTGGGATGAAAGACAACTACAACACTGAGTACATCAAGTTCGAGGTGGTAGATTACGACTTGTTGTACCATGCCATCCTTGGCAGACCGGCACTAGCCAAATTCATGGTTGTGCCCCACTATTTCTACCTGCTACTCAAGATGCTAGGCAAGACAAGCATACTCACACTCCGTGGTGACCTGAAGAAGTCGTACAACTGCGACCAGGAGGTGATCGAGTAGGCCACGACATCACACATGCCAGAGCCATATGCAGAAGTACTAGTGGCCGCGCTGAAGCTCACCAACACAGAGTTGGAGATCTCCAACCAGCAGCCTAGCCAGTCGAGGGTTAAACCCAACCCCAACAACGTTGGTATCAAGGCCATCCAGCTGCAAGAGGGCGACTCATCCAAGACTGCTTTGATCTGGGGTGGCTTAGGCGACAAATAGGAAAGTGCGCTCATCTGCTTCCTTAGGGCTAACCAGGACATATTCATTTGGAAACTAGTGGATATGCCAGGGGTGCCCAAGGAGTTGATTGAGCATTGCCTAAAAGTTGACACTAAAGCCACTCCGAAGAAGCAATGACTACGAGGCTTCGCCCCCAACAAGATGGAGGCCATCAAGAAAGAGCTAGCAAAACTACTCGCGGCTGGTTTTATTAAAGAAGTGTACCACCCCGAGTGGTTAGCTAAACCTCTACTTGTATTGAAAAAGAATAATAAAGAATGAAGGATGTGTGCGGATTATATTGATCTCAAGAAACATTGCCCGAAGAACCCCTTCGCGCTCCCACGCATCGACCAAGTCATCGACTCTACGGCTGGCTTCGTCTTGCTCTCCTTCCTTGACTGCTACTTAGGCAATCATCAGATAGCTCTCAAGGAGGAAGACCAGATCCAAACTATGACACTTAGGTACTTAGTATTGCTACATACTGGATTTTGGTATGAAATTGTGTGCAAAATGTGGTGAAAGTGTGTTTAGAAAAATTAAATGATAAGGAAAAAGGGTTGTTTATATAATTATAAATTAATAAAGGTCCTTTAGTGCTAAATGGGTAAGTATGGAAGGTAGAATTTAAATGTATGAGGGTTGTTTTGCAAAAGTCAAAAACCTGCATTTAAATCGTAAATATAGGTGAAACTACACCTAAGATATAAATGTAGTGTAGTTTTTAAATAGGATTTAAATAAAGTTTAGAGACTTTGCTAAGTTTTATATTAACTATAAATCCTTAGCTCTTCTGTAAATGAACCTTAAAGCAAAGTTATAGATTTTGATAAACCCTACACTTTTGATTTTGGGCCCATCTTCATTTGAGTGCTGGTTTAAAAGTTACTTAGACATTACAGTAGGGTCCCTATCCTTTCTGAAAATTTCAATCTGATCCTCTTTCATCTACCTCTCTCTCCCTCCTCCTCTGTTCTCTCTGCCCGCGCACCGCCGCCGCTCTGCCAGCCATGTGCAGCATCCCCGCCGCCCCAGCGCCGCTCTGAGCCTTTCCACGTGCCCTCCCCTGCCTCGCCGCCGCCTTCACCGACCCCGCGCTGGCCGCTTCTGCTCTCCGCACGTCGCACTACCGCCGCCCGAGCTGCCACGCGTGCCACCGGCGTCGCCAGCTCCTGCTCGCGTGCACAATGCCCCTTCTGGCCTTAAGGCGTGCTCAGCTGTTGCTCTGCGAATTGCTTTACTCCCCCGAGCACCCCAGGCCATAGCATTCCCTCTTCCCCGAGCTCACCCCCTTCACCGGACCTTCGCCGCCACCACTGCCCACCGTTGACAGCCACCACCACTGCTCCCCATTCCTGATCCGAAGCACAAACAGCACCCCCGCGACCCACCGGAGCTCACCGAGTGAACCAATTCCAGTTTCCTTCACTGGAATAGCTGGACCACAGCACCGACGAAGCTCCAGCTCTGCTGCCCGTTCGGCCTCGCCGTCGACCCGCTGGTACAAGGCCTCTTGACCCCAACCAGGAGCACCAGCAGCACCACACCGACCCATAGAAGCTCCTCGACTACTTCCCCGCCACCCTCCGGCATCCCAGCCTGTAGAACGCCACCGCCGCCATCGCCACTGGTGAGAACCCGAGCCGTCCCACCATCGATCACCCCCTTCTGCCCCATCCCCGGCCCAATTAAGTACTGCAATAGCATCCCTGCACTCTCATGAAGCTTATGCACGCCTTGTCCCTCCATGTTCGCCGGCCCCTCGTCGGGAACGATGACGCGCCGCCACGGCCGCCGCCATCTCTCATCGCCGGCCACGCTCCGCCACTGCCCCTCGAGTACATCACCCACCATCGTGATCAATGAGTCCTGGAGGTCGTATAGGACCGGTACTTCCCCGGCCAAACCCTCGCCAGCGGCGAGAACACGTCGGACTGACGCGCCGGCCGCCGTCGTGGGCTGTCCAGGACCTATTTCTGATTTCTATTTCTGTTCTAAGGGCCCAGGTGCAAGAACCCGTGGACCTCTCTGCAAGACCCCAAATTAGTGTTAGCTGTCAACTTGTAAAATTCATAGGAATGTGTAGAAAAATCTAAAAATTACCAAACAAGTTTTGTTGGAATCTAGAGATATAAACCTAGAACGTTTGCTAATAAAGTTTGGTTTGAAACTAAATGCATTTTGATCTATTTCAAACTCAAAGTAAAAGAGTATCTTATGCATAACTTGTGCATATAAACTTATTTTCTTGTAATTTTTAGTATGTAGCTTCTTTAAGTCATGAGTAAGCTTATGTAAAAATTTCAAGCTTAGTATTGCTCTGTAGTTCAAGTTATTTTGAACCTTTGCAAATCAAATTAAAAAAAGGTTTGAATTTAATTAAGCATGTTCCTGAGGTTTATTTAGATATTTTTCCATAACCTAATATGATGATAATTGGTTCATAATTTAAATTTTCAAGAATTTAAAGTTCTGTTTACTTAGGATTTTAATTTAAACTTGAAGTTTGAATTCAAATTCAAATATTTTAGTTCCTGTTTCCAAAAAATTATGAAAAATTCACCATAAGCTTATTTATTGAAAATAAACCTATCCACAAAAATTCAAGGTCAGAATCTTTATGGTTTTCAAAATAAAAATCAAACTGGTCGAATTACTTTAAAGTAATTCCATTAAAATAACATGACCTAAGTATAGATGGTAGTTTGGAACCCCACCCCCTTGTTACATGAGTTTATGTGCATTAATTTATTGGATTGCAACTTTATCATGAAATAAAATCTTTAACTCAAACACCATCTCACTTAAATCATTGCATACCATGTAGAATTGACGACGCTCGACGACGGAGACTACGAGCTAGTCCTGGAACAAGACCAAGGGTTTTCTGAAGACCCGACAAACGTTGCCGAGAATCTAACTGAAGCTCCGAACTAGAGTTCGGAAATCTCTGACACTCCTGCCCCCAACCCCACTCAAGAAGGCAAGCCCCGATGCATACCCCAGTATTTCACTTTATTACAATTTTACGTATATACTATATATCTCGCATTACGTCTAGGAGTTGAAATGAAACCCTAGATGCATAAATCCTAGGAATCCAATGTATTGTACCCGAGTCCTTATCGCATAGATGCTCTGCTAATAGGACCAGTAGAAGTCAAGTGATTTCCTGTCACTCGCGCGATATAGGATTTGAATGCTTACTATTCTGCAATCACTATAAGGATGATGGACGGGGTCATGTGCAGTGTCATGACTCGGAAGGTTACCCCATCTGTGTTGATAAAAGTTGTTAAGGTCACAGTGAGTGGTAGTGGTGGCTAAGCGTTTGAAAGTACTAGCCACATGCCATGAAATATGGTAAAGCGGTAAGCCTAGTACCTGAATGGCCCGGCAAATGGACATGTCTCCACCACTCGATTATTTTAATTTCTGTTGTATACACGCACCGATGAGTGGGAGTACGTTCTGCATAGCAGATAGGAGTACGATCATGTAGTCACGCTACAGACGTATATCCTGCACAATTGGTGTGCGTACGGTCCTGCAGTCGCTTGTGGTGGCCCTAATCCATAACCCGGAATATGAGGGAAACGGTTGCTTTGGAACGATCTGTGGATGTTCCAAGCGTGTGAGTTAGGTTTACCTTGCAAGGTTTAAAATTCGATTCAGAATCGTCCGTCTCTCGCGGAGATTGAGACTGCTTATTCCTTCTGCCACATAGAGTAAGAACTGTAACTATTGTTGAGATAATCCTGATGAATGCCAATCTCTACCTTGCTTGTCTAGTATAGGTACTTACCTAGAATGGATAATCAAATTAGAATTTGAAAGCTAAAATTTGAAAGTAGATCATATTCTTTGTTGCTTTTCAACTAAAACAAAATTCAGAACCATTTCAAGCCTTCATGAGTCTAATTACGGGCTAAGTATATCCAATCCCGGGTAAGCCTTGCTGAGTATTAGTATACTCAGTCTTGCTAGTCTATCTTTCAGGTATGACCTTCGAGAACCCCATGGATAGTTCTGCATGGCCAACTTCTGTTCCGTTTGGCTGGTCTGTGGAGTGGGATCCGTCCCCGGCTGGCAGTGACCCTCCTGAGTGACACCAAGCTTTGGGCTGAGTATGGTGTCAACCTTCACGACGTGCGTAGTCGCGTGTTTATTTTCTTTCTGCTGTGAACCTGGACAAGCTGTTAGCTTGTCGTTTTAAACACTATTTGTATAAGTTTACATTAAATTTGAAAAAGATTTGTAATAATATTTGCATTTCTGTAAATTAAAAGTTGATGAGCTGTACTGTGATTGTAAACTCGCCTTCGTGCGAGGTAAACCTGCTTCGATCCTGTTGAACCGTGGTTGTATCGGACGGAGACTCGACAGACCAATGGGTTGTTCCGTTTGAAGTGCGTATAGCGATGACTAGCGCACTTGAGCCGGAATAATTTAAGCGGTTCTGCCACAGCTGGTATCAGAGCTGTAGGTTTACTTTTACAACTGCAGTAGCTCTTAAAAAGTGTTTTCAAGATAAAACTTTGCTAAACAAATGAATTTACAATGTGCGTTGGAACCGTTAAGGTTGTGCTTAGATCGTAAAGCCCTAGGGACTTATATGGGAATGATGAGGTGGCTATTAGTATATATATATGTATAGGATATAATTCTAACTTGCAGCACTACTTTCAGTCAGAACTTAAGTTCATGCACAACCCAACTTTACTATCTGTAACGACACCTTCGGTGGTAAGGTAAGAAGGTAAGAATTCTCAGCTAACTAGGAAGTTAGCCTTCCCGTCGGTGATGCGAACTGAACGCTGTTTCTCAAGCAGTGGCCTACTTGAGATGCTGCCAATATACCAACATAGGTTGGTTATATTGAGAGTATATGGTTCGGCGCAGGGTATGACGATCGCTGTTCATACCCCCGCATTTTGCGGTATCCCCGTGAATATGTTGTTTAACGACGTATGATAACGTTGTCTGTACGGCGGTAATGGTACAGATGTTGTTTCTATAGTGAACAGTACTGTTTGGGGATGCTTTCATGTCGTGCTGCCATGAAAGGTTCATGTTATCTATATGTGGTCTTTTGTAGGTACACTAACCACGGTTAAGAGGTTAAGACGGATAGGACTTCTCGACTAGTTATTAGTGAGAGACGTATGGGTAATGCCACCAAAATTAACTACGTAAGTTCGAAGATATTCGGCAGTTGTTTTTGGTTGTGAGGTCGAATAGTACGTGCATGCATAATCCATCATCACATACACAAATGCAATGTATGTTTTGTTCTATTAAGGATGAATAGCGTGATGCTTATCTCTAGAATGGGTTAATAGGATTTTTGTAGTAGTCAAAGCGCTCTGATGTAAGATGTAAGGACCACCAGTGTTTGCGTAGTAATCTAAACCTCGAGTTTTACCATCTTGCTCAATATCCTTACCTCTGAAATGAGTTGATTAAATGGAGCATATGAATTACATTTCTGTTTGGCAACTGTATATCATCTGAAAATTAGGAGTAAGGATATGGTCGATAATGGATATCTCCTCTGTTTCAGATGGTTGGAGCTACTCGCGGAACCCCGGAAGGTTTCCGGGCAGATCAGGCTAGCGGTTCCAAGCAACCGCCACCGCCACCTCCAAATCTGGCCGAGGTCATGGCCTGACAAACTAAACTCCTCAACCAGCTTGTGCAGGCTCAAATGGGCCAATATCATCACCAATCCCGAGGCCGAGATGAACCCCCATTGGCCGGTTATCAAGACTTCCTCAATACCCAACCTCCACTATTCCATAAGGCGGACGAGCCCCTTGACTCTGACGCTTGGCTTTGCACCATCGAATCCAAATTCGCCTTATTGTCTGCCCCATGTTCAGATGAGAACAAGGTGCTCTTTGCAGCCCAACAACTCCGTGGCACTGCCCGCATCTGGTGGGATCATTACCATGCCATGCAGCCTGCTGGTCATGTCATCACTTGGGACGAGTTTCGGACCGCTTTTCGAGCGCACCACATCCCCGAAGGACTCATTGAGCGAAAGCTCAATGAATTTCTGAATTTGACTCAGGGAACCCGCACCGTCCTGCAATATGCACAAGTCTTTAACCACTTGTGCCAGTACGCGGGATATCATGCGGACAATGATGCTCGCAAACGAGATTGTTTTCGCCGAGGCCTAAACACCAAACTTAAAGAATGACTGAATTTGGTAAGGGCCGATAATTTCAATGAATTGGTCAACATGGCCATCACTCAGGAAGATTGCATCTCAGCCCACAGAGCAGAAAAGAAAAGGAAGACACCCATAGGGCCTTCAGCTACACAACCGTCAAGGTATCTGTTGGTTCAGAATGCTGCTACCCGAGCACCGCCTCGAAGCAACTTGCCTGGCAAATGGGTAGCCAGACCACCCCAACAGGCTCGATTCAATCGACCACTAACACCACAACCTCAGCAGCAACAACAACAGGGTCCGCGGCCGAGCTTTCTGCTAGTCAACCAAGGAAACAACAACTATCATTGTTTCAACTATGGCAGCCCGTCCCACTTCATCAAGGATTGCCCTCAACCTAGAAGATCCTTCCAAGGGCAAACATCCAACCCAATCAGTAAGGGCAAGGGCAAGAAGCAAGTAGTCCAAGTCCGCTAGGGAAGGGTGAACCTCACCACTCTCTCCGAACTCCCCGAGGGGACACCAATAATGACAGGTACTTTCTCTATCAACCATCAACCCGTAATTATTGTTTTTGACTCTGGTGCCACCCATAGTTTTATCAGTTCAAAGTGTGGAACAAAATTAGGCTTGGACTTTTATCCTACTAGTGGGGTATATATGATAGCAACTCCTGGCGGTAAAATCTCCTCAAACCAAGTTTGTAGAAGCGTGCCAATTCAAATGGGTAAAAATCTGATGAGGACAGATTTACTATTATTGGACCCAGCATCAAGTGTCATTAGATATCTCTTCCCGAACTGTGGAGATAGATTCACCTGAGCACGAACCTACCATTCTCTATCTTCCACAACGGGAGTACACCAACCCTTGCACCTATGCTGCAACTGGGATCAAGTTAAAGGATATCCCCATCGTCTGTGAGTACCCAGACGTCTTTTCAGACAATTTGCCTGGAATGCCCCTAGATCGAGATATCGAATTTATCATAGAACTACAGCCCGGCACAGCCCCTATCTCTAAGAGACCCTATCGTATGCCACCCAATGAGCTTGCTGAGTTAAAAATTCAACTCCAAGACCTCCTTGATAAGGGTTTCATTCGTCCGAGTGCATCACCATGGGGTTGCCCAGCTCTATTCGTGAAAAAGAAAGATAATAGCTTAAGGCTATGTGTAGATTATCATCCTCTCAATGCGGTGACTATTAAAAACAAATATCCCCTACCCCGCATTGATATTCTCTTCGATCAGTTAGCCGGAGCCAAAGTATTCTCTACACTTGATCTTCGTTCCGGCTATCATCAAATTAAAATCCGGCCAAGTGATATTCCAAAAACTTCCTTCTCCACCCGATATGGTTTATATGAATACCTAGTCATGTCGTTTGGTCTTACCAATGCTCTAGCATATTTTATGTATCTCATGAATTCTGTCTTCATGCAAGAACTCAACAAATTTGTTATGGTCTTCATTGATGACATTCTGATCTACTCTAAAAATCCAGAGGATCATGCAAAACATCTTCATGTTATTCTTCAGCAATTAAGAGACCACCACTTGTACGCCAAATTTTCCAAATGTGAGTTCTGGTTAGATACGGTGAAGTTTCTGGGCCATACTATCTCCGGTAACGGTATATCTGTTAACCCTAGTAAAGTACAAGAAGTGATGGATTGGAAACCTCCAACGTCAGTCCATCAGATCTGTAGTTTTCTTGGTCTAGCTGGCTATTATCATCTCTTCATTCCTGACTTCTCCAGAATAGCCAAACCTATGACCGAACTACTGTTATCGCCATAATTTGACTGGCCAATGGATGGGCCAAAAGCAACATGGGCTGAAGGAAATCATCGTAATGGTCTGCAAATCGGCCTCTATGCGAACGTGTCAAGGGCCAGGATGGCCGTGTATCTAAGGATAGATTAAAAATAGTAAGTTAGAGATTGTGTTGTAATCAGCTAGGGTTAGTTAGAAAAGATCAAGTCTCCGGACTATAAATATGTATCGTGAGATTCAATAGAAATCAATCAATCATTCACAACAAACTCTCGGCGCATCGCCACCCCTTCCCAAGGGCTTTTTCCAGGTAATCGTCATGCTGCTCCGATCATGTTCCACATGGTCGGAGCAGCGTTGCTGTTATCTATTTATCTTTGTGTTTCTCGTACTGAAGCGTTTTTGATGGCGAGTAACACTAGTTATCTTAAACGATTATGATGCTGCATTGGCTTTGAATAGTAGATCCATGTTTTGCTTGCCGTTCGTAATCGTTTAGCTGCTCTTGTACATGATCTCGGGTGCAAGGGCAGCGCCTTGTTCTGTTATCGCTTAGTAGATCTAATCTATTATGGTAGTTCTTTGTGTTACAAAGGATTGGTTTAACATCCGTATGATTAGACCCTTCAAACGGGTTGAATGTTCCGGCTGCATGTTTGGTGCCTTATGGTAACCTGATGAGGGATTGTTCCGGGAATTGACTTGTTAAGTTGGTTTTTAGGCCTCTCTTCGGGTTAGCATATTGTTATCTTTCATGTTTGTTAGGCTTAACCACGCGCAGGATGTTCCGGTCATACGGTGAAAGCTTTTACAGTCGCAGATTGAATTAGCTTGGCAATCACAGAACATGCTTTTATTCTCTTATCGGATTCATATAAAGCGTTCATATTTTTAGTAGATCTGATCTATTAAATGTGGCAATCGGCTTCTTTTAGCCGATTCTGGAAGGTACCTGAAGGTCCGATCTAGTACAATGATTCCGTCGGCTTCTTTGGCTGATCCGGGGGTCGTTGTTAGAGCCGATCACGGCTCGGACTAATGTTTGATATGGCTGTGTATGCAGGAGAATAGCTGACGAACGGTTTCTACACCTTTCTGATCAGGTATAGGTCAGGTGGCACGCCTAGCACTTCACCAAGCCAGGGCGTGTGCCAGACTTCTGGGCTGTTGACTGAGGGACCGGGACCCACCAGCAGTCCCGGAAGCCTCCCAGCTCCTCGTGTTGCCTGTCACTGCTCGCCGGTGGGTTTTGATCGACAACAACTACTAAAGAAAGGTGTTAAATTCTCTTGGGATCAAAAATGCGAAGATGCATTCCACACTCTCAGAGACCATCTTACAACTGCTACAGTCTTAGCTCAACCAGATGTGTCAAAACCCTTCGACATCTATTGTGATGCTTCAGGAACCGGACTTGGTTGTGTGCTTATGCAGGACAACCGAGTAATTGCATATGCATCACGAGCACTTAGGGTTCATGAACAAAACTACCCTACCCATGATCTTGAACTTGCAGCTGTCATTCATGCCTTGAAGATCTGGAGACATCATTTGATGGGTACGAAGTGTCATATTTATACTAACCACAAAAGCCTCAAGTACATCTTCACACAGGCAGATCTGACTATGAGGCAAAGATGCTGGTTAGAACTTATCAAAGACTATGATTTGGAAGTACACTATCATCCAGGCAAGGCCAATGTTATTGCGGATGCACTCAGTCGCAAGGCACATTGCTCTTGCTTATCTGTAGGATCTTTTAACGAGACTCTTTGCTGGGAAATAAGAAAGCTTAATCTAGAAATTGTTTCCCAAGGTGATCTGAACCATCTCTCAGTTGAAGCCACACTTAAGGATAGCATTGCTCTAGCTCAACAGCACAATAAAGGGGTCAAAATCATTAAGCAGAAGATAACACAAGGAGAAGGAAAGTATAAGTGCTTTCAAGTAGATCCAGAAGGAGTTTTATGGTTCAACGAACGTATCGTTGTACCCAAGGACCATAAGCTCTGTAAACAGATATTGGACGAGGCCCACCTATCTAAATTCTCTATGCACCCTGGCAGTACGAAGATGTACCAGGATCTGAAACAAAACTTCTGGTGGACTCGTATGTAACGAGAAATTGCCAAGTATGTCTCAGAATGTGATATCTGTCAAAGAGTCAAAGCCAGTCATTTGAAAACTGCTGGTATTCTTCAACCTCTATCTATTCCCTCTAGGAAATGGGAGGATATTAGTATGGACTTTATCATTGGCTTACCCAACACTTCTTTAAGGCATGATTCCATTTGGGTAATCGTTGATCGATTGACCAAGACTGCACATTTCCTTCCCGTGCATACTACATATAATGCCAAAAAGTATTCTGAGATCTACCTAGATCAAATTGTTCGTCTTCATGGAGTACCGAAGACAATAATTTATGATTGTGGAGCACAGTTTATTGCTCGGTTCTAGGAGCAACTGCAACATGCTCTTGGAACTAAGTTAATTCGAAGCTCCACATATCACCCTCAGACAGACGGACAAACCGAAAGGATAAATCAGATTTTGGAAGATATGCTTAGAGCTTGCGTCCTTCAGTATGACAAGAATTGGGACAAATGCTTGCCACTGGCAGAATTCTCTTACAACAACAGCTATCAAACCAGTCTCAAAATGGCCCCGTTCGAAGCATTATATGGTCGCCGATGCCGAACTCCTTTGAGTTGGTCACAAATCGGCGAGCCTAAAATCTTTGGACCAGACCTTGTCGCTGAAGCAGAGGAAAAGGTGAAGACTATTCAAAACAATCTAAAGACAGCCCAATCTCAGCAGAAAAGTTACGCTGACATGCGAAGAAGACCCTTACAGTTTCAAATTGGAGATTTCGTCTATCTTCGAGTATCCCCTACCCGAGGTGTTCAAAGGTTCGGCGTAAAAGGGAAACTTGCTCCTCGATACATCGGATCCTTTGAAATCCTTCAAATCGGTGGACCCGTAGCTTACCGTCTCCAACTTCCTCCTCAACTAGCGGCCATCCATAACATCTTCCATGTGTCTCAACTTAGGAAATGTGTCAAAGTTCCTACCGAGATCATCGATTCCAAAGCCATCGAAATCGAACCTGATCTAACCTATACCGAACATCCAATTAGAGTATTAGACACCAAAGAGAGAAGCACTAGAAGAGAAACCATCAAAATGTACAAGATTCAGTGGAACCATCACACAGAAGAAGAAGCAACCTGGGAAACCGAATCTTATCTTCAACGAAATTTCCCAGACTTCCTCCAAGCCAACCTCCAAACTTGATCGTTCAATTTCATCTTATTCTGGAATCTCGGGACGAGATTTTTTTTAGAGGGGAAGGCTGTGACACTCAGATTCTTTTGGTATGAAATTGTGTGCAAAATGTGGTGAAAGTGTGTTTAGAAAAATTAAATGATAAGGAAAAAGGGTTGTTTATATAATTATAAATTAATAAAGGTCCTTTAGTGCTAAATGGGTAAGTATGGAAGGTAGAATTTAAATGTATGAGGGTTGTTTTGCAAAAGTCAAAAACCTGCATTTAAATCGTAAATATAGGTGAAACTACACCTAGGATATAAATGTAGTGTAGTTTTTAAATAGGATTTAGATAAAGTTTAGAGACTTTGCTAAGTTTTATATTAACTATAAATCCTTAGATCTTCTGCAAATGAACCTTAAAGCAAAGTTGTGGATTTTGATAAACCCTACACTTTTACTTTTGGGCCCATCTTCATTTGAGCGCTGGTTTAAAAGCTACTTAGACATTACAGTGGGGTCCCTGTCCTTTCTGAAAATTTCAATCCGGTCCTCTTTCGTCTACCTCTCTCTCCCTCCTCCTCTGTTCTCTCTGCCTGCGCACCGCCACTGCTCTGCCAGCCATGTGCAATATCCCTGCCGCCCCAGCGCCGCTCTAAGCCTTTCCACGTACCCTCCCCTACCTCGCCGCCGCTTTCCCCGACCCCGCGCTGGCCGCTTCTGCTCTCCCCACGTTGCACTGCCGCCGCCCGAGCTGCCACGCGTGCCGCCGGCGTTGCCAGCTCCTGCTCGTGCACGCAACGCCCCTCCTGGCCTTAAGGCATGCTCAGCTATTGCTCTGCGAATTGCTTTACTCCCCCAAGCACCCCAGGCCACAGCATTCCCTCTTCCCCGAGCTCACCCCCTTCACTGGACCTTCACCGCCACCACTACCCACCGTCGACAGCCGCCACCACTGCTCCCCATTCCTGATCCGAAGCACAAACAGCACCCCCGCGACCCACCAGAGCTCACCGAGCGAACCAATTCCAGTTTCCTTCACTGGAATAGCCGGACCACAGTGACGACGAAGCTCCAGCTCCGCTACCCGTTCGGCCTCGCCGTCGACCCACTCGTACAGGGCCTCTTGACTCCAACCAGGAGCACCAGCAGCACCACACCGACCCGTAGAAGCTCCTCGACTACTTCCCCGCCACCCTCCGGCATCCCAGCCTGTAGAACGCCGCGCCGCCAGTGAGAACGCGAGCCGTCCCACCGTCGATCACCCCCTTCTGCCCCATCCCCGGCCCAATTAAGTACTGCAATAGCATGCCCGCACTCTCATGAAGCTTATGCGCGCCTTGTCCCTCCATGTTCGCCGGCCCCTCGCCGGGAACGATGACATGCAGCCACGATCGCCGCCATCTCTCGTCGCCGGCCACGCTCCGCCACTGCCCCTCGAGTACATCACCCACCATCGTGATCAATGAGTCCTAGAGGTCGTATAGGACCGGTTCTTCCCCGGCCAAACCCTCGCCGCCGGCGAGAACATGTCAGGCTGACGCGCCGGCCGCCGTCGTGGGCTGTCCAGGACCTATTTGTGATTTCTATTTCTGTTCTAAGGGCCCAGGTGCAAGAACCCGAGGACCTCTCTGCAAGACCCCAAATTAGTGTTAGCTGTCAACTTGTAAAATTCATAGGAATGTGTAGAAAAATCCAAAAACTACCAAACCAGTTTTGTTAGAATCTAGAGATATGAACCTACAACTTTTGCTAATAAAGTTTGGTTTGAAACTAAATGCATTTTGATCTATTTTAAACTCAAAGTAAAAGAGTATCTTATGCATAACTTGTGCATATAAACTTATTTTCTTGTAATTTTTAGTATGTAGCTTCTTTAAGTCATGAGTAAGCTTATGTAAAAATTTCAAGCTTAGTATTGCTCTGTAGTTCAAGTTATTTAGAACCTTTGCAAATCAAATTAAAAATGGTTTGAATTTAATTAAGCATGCTCCAGAGGTTTATTTAGATCTTTTTACCATAACCTAATATGATGATAATTGGTTCATAATTTAAATTTTCAAGAATTTAAAGTTCTGTTTACTTAGGATTTTAATTTAAACTTGAAGTTTGAATTCAAATTCAAATATTTTAGTTCCTGTTTCTAGAAAATTATGAAAAATTCACCATAAGCTTATTTATTGAAAATGTGGCCGAACCAACCTGAATTATACCGGCTCAAGTACACGAGTCCACTCCCGAGGGCTCCAACGTGCTTCAAATGGTATAATCCCTTAGCCTGTCGGGTAACGTCCCGATAAACCACCAATACACAGGATCAAATAAGGTTACCTCACACGAAGGTGAGGCTAGAGATACAGTCACCATCATATTTTACATCACAGTGGATTACACTACAAGAGTTTCCAAAAGTAGTATGAAATTCCAAACTTAGAGAAAACATTACAAACTGTTAAAGCTATGGTTTTTGGCAGCGGAAAAACATACGCGATGATTTACAGCACGTCGTCAAGATGGATGTCATGCTAAGCCCGAGCATGACATCTCTCAGTATCATCAGTGTTGGCTGGGGACGGATCCTATTCCAAGGGCCAACCGTCTGGAAGAGCTCCGGGCCAAGACAAGGGAAAAAGTAGGGTCTTCAAAGATTTTACCTGAAACACATAACTAGCAAGACTGAGTATACTAATACTCAGCAAGGCTTACCCGGTTATGGTATACTTAGCCATGTAACTAGACTTATGAAGGCTTTTAGCTCTGGGTAGAGTTTTCAGCTGAAAAGCATCAAAGAGTAGATCCTTAATGCCAACTTTTAGCTTTCAAGTTCTATGTGATTATTCATTCTAGGTAGGCACCTATAGCTATTCAGGCATGGTAGAAAGTTTAGCCAAATATCATCTTTGATAACCATAACATTGCTCTTGTTACTCTATGTGGTAAAGGGATCAAGCAGTCTCAATCTTCATGAGAAGCGGACGATTCTGAATCGAATTCAAGGTTGAAAGGTAAACCTAACTCACACGCTTGGAACACCAAAGGGTCATTCCGAAGCAACCATTTGCCTTTCATTCCGACTCGTGGATCAGATCCACCACAAGCGACTGCAGGACCATACGCACTTCCAAAGTGCAGGACGTACGTCTGTAGCGCGACTACAAAACCCGTACTCCTGGTTGCCCTTGCAACACGTATTCCCACACGTCGAACTTAAGTAACCAGAAGAAGCAAGACAAGTGGTGGGAGGTATGTCCACTCCTCGGGCCGATTGGTTACTAGGCTTACTGCTTACCATATTTCGTGGCATGTGGTTAGTACTTTCAAACGCTTAACCCGCACTACCACACGTTGCGACCTTATCAAGTTCAACAACACAGACGGGGTATCATCTCAACCATGATACCTCACATAACTCCCGTCCGTCATCCTTATAGTGATAAAAGGAATGTAAACATTACAACTCCTATATCGCGCGAGTGACAGGAAATCACCCGACTTCTACCGGTTCTATTAGCAGAGCATCTATTCGATATGACCTCAGGTGCAATACATTGGTTCCTAGGATTCATGCATCTAGGGTTTCAAGCAATTCCTAAGAACTTAATGCATAGAATACGTAAATAGATATAGATTGCAGTGTAATAAAAAAAGTAGGTTATGTCCGGGGCTTGCCTTTATTGGTGGGACTGAAGTCAGAAATGTCAATATCTTCCGAACTTTGGTTTGGGGCTTCAGTTAATCCCTTGGTGACGTTCACTTGGTCTTCAGGAATATCCTCTGCAGACTCCGGGGAGATCTCGTAGGTACCATTGCCGAAGTAGTCGTATCTACACGCAATGCAACATTACATTCAAAGTGTGCACATGAAGCTATTTTACCTCACAACAAAGTTGCAATTCAACTTTCATACTACTCAGAGCTTTAGGTGATTGATGAATGCATCGGGTGGACAACTAATGAGAATCGGCTACTTGTTGAAGATTACAACAGAGCCGATTGGAAACAACAGGGGTTTAGCTGATTGATGAATGCATCGAGTTCCTAAATGATCGATGAAAGCATTGATTACTTCAGCAGAGGGGTGATTCCTAAAGCAACTGTGTCTTAACTGAGATGTGCCTAAGTGTTATCCTAGATAACTAGATGTGGTTGCATCGGCTCGATTATGTCAGCACAACAATTGAGTGACGTACAACCGATTGGAGTATGGTTAAGGGTGTGTGACCGATAGATATATAGCCGATCTCTCAGTCGATAAATCGGCTGATAGAAGTGTGTGGATAAGGATGGGAAAAACAAAGGATTGATTGGCCATATTTGACCGATACAGAAAACAACTAGAATCGGCTTGGATCGGCCGATAGCAAGAATCTTAAGATTGTGTATGCATCTCCGATACATCGACTATGTGCAGCCGATGTGGGACAGAACAACAGAATTGTATCGGCAGTAGCCGATACTAGAAAGATATCAACCGTATCAGCTAACCAGCTGATGGTAGAAATATATCAAAAGAAATGCATCGGCTGATAGCTATTATACAGAAACATCATAGACTCCAAGGAAACGAATGCTTAGTGGCTGAGCTGATAGCCGACGCTGAAGCATAGCTGCC
The DNA here is from genome assembly GCF_002211085.1 of Panicum hallii. Classification (NCBI taxonomy): domain Eukaryota; kingdom Viridiplantae; phylum Streptophyta; class Magnoliopsida; order Poales; family Poaceae; genus Panicum; species Panicum hallii. The sequence goes on from NC_038048.1 coordinate 12,420,802, forward strand.
GAGATGTATTAGCTGAGTAGCAGATACACACAACTAACAGGGATCCTTTTACGAAAAGGATCTTAAGGAAATGGCAATCAAGACAAGGTTAAAGTTTTGATGGCAGGGATAAGAGCGCTCATATGAAAGGATTAACTAAACATCACACATCTCTATTTAAGACATATATTCTATGGCTTACTTTTCAGCTATAACACAAGCATATAATACAAAGCACAATAAAACATTCATTCCCTAACATTTGACCTAGACCACACATCAAAGACTTTTAACTCATGATCATAACATACAGCTTGTAGATTTTGACCTAAAGATTCAAACAAAACTGATTTTGTATTTTTATGAACTTCTTATGAAAATCTATGAAATATAGAAGTTCACTGAGTTGAAATAAAGAAAGCTCTGGAAATCTTACAGAAAACACCCTAGAACTTTTTAAATCAAAGCAATTAAGTCCCTGGTCGGGGAAAACAGAGAACAGGAAGATAACGATGATATTCCGGCAAAGGAATCGCCGGCATTAGGAAGATTCAGTGAAGCAGGGCAAACCTTAGGGTAGTCTTGGTTGTGAAGAACAGACGGAAAGTGAATTCCCGCAGTGAACAGGATCGGTGATAAGATGAGCTCGACGATGATGAGATTCCGTGGGTGACGAAGAAGCTTGCCGGGGATTGTAGTGGGTAGAGAATGGCTGAAGGGGTAATCCCCGCGATGATTCGTGGTGATGGCGGTTGGTTGAGCGATCAACGAGGGTAAGAACTGTTGGATGTCGTGGTTCACTATACCGACTTCTCCGCGAACCCTAGGGTTTTCCTGCTCACGGGTTGAATTTCCTCTGCTCACGCACGTGTGCCACTGAAACATGGCCGGCACACCCCGCGCAGCTGCTTCTTCCGAATTCGCCGCGCTATAACCGCCGCCTTCTCTTCGCCGCTTCTCCTTCCAGCTCGCCTCGCCAAAAGCGTAGCCGCATCACTATCTGTGGCCTCCGCCGCCCCACACCGAGCACTCGACGTGGTCGAACCCTGGAAGGAAACCCTGGACGCCATGCTACTTGCAGGCAAGCTGTTGCTGAACCCGCCTCTATTGCTCCTCTGCTCCCTTGCGTGTGCTTCTGCCGTACGCACGTCCGCTCCTTGCTACTCCTCTTCCTCCTCATCTGCTGGACCCGCGTTCACCTTGGCCTTATCGCGCCGCACCTGCGCACTGTTGCTCTGCACACCATCGCAAAATCCGCCCGACGGCGTCCTGCACCCTTGACGCCTCACCCAGTAGCAGGACCCTCGCGTTCTTCAGCACCGCGCGCATCGGCATTTCGTCGAACACCTTAGCTGCGTCCTCGATATGGCCATCGCGTTTCCGCATCTTGCGCAACAGCTTTCCACCGCAACTCCTCCTGCGCATGCCGTTGCTCGGCACGTTGCACTCCAGCTCTGCCTGCTCGTGCCCATGGGCCCGCTCTGCTCCGGCCGCCCAACACCTGCCCACACCCCAACTCCCGCGCGCCACCGCGCGCACGCTAGCGCCACCCGCTCGGCGCCGCCCACGTTCCGCTCCTACACCGCCCGCGAACCGCTCCAGTCCTGCGCTTGCCCGCTCACGCGTGCTGCCTGGAGCCGCCGGCGCTCCGTTCCACCCCGCGCGTGCCTGTGTCTGCCACCAGCCCAGCGCCTGCGCTCACGCGCCTGCTTGCGCCGCAGCCACCGCTTGCCTGCTATCTGCGCCAGCACCGTTCGCCCGGACCCGCTGTCGTCTGCGCCCAGCCCGCACCAGCGCACGCCGAGCCTGCTCCGCCCCAGCGCTCGGTCCGCCTGCACCACGCGCCAGCGCCGCCAGCCCGTGCTAGCGCCCATGCCGCGCGCCTCAGCTCCGATCGCCCAGCGCTCCTGTGCTGAGCCGCCACGCCTGCGCTGGCTCCCGCCGCTAGCCGCACTGCGTGCTGTTCGCCTGCTCGCGCCGCGCAGCGCCAGCGCCACTACCGCTCGCCTGTGCCGTCGCTCGGCGCCACTCCGCACGAGCCGCCGCGCTGCCGCATGAGCCCGGCCCGCATCGCCCAGCGCCCGCGCGCGCCATCGCGCGCCTCCTCCCCCGCTTGCGTTGCCGCCTGGAGCCGGCCCGAGCGTCCTGTACCAGTGGAGGGAAGAGAGAGGGAGGGGAAAAGAGGGATTTTGCTAGAGCTGCTGCCGGTGGGGGAAAAGAAAACGAAGGGAGACGCCAGGATAAGGAAGAGGAGAGAAGAAGGACAGATGGAATTCTCTAAGGGCTTATACATAATTTTTGAAAACTACAGGGGCCTGTCTATAAAGCATATTTTCTCATCAATCCAAAACCCTAATGAAGAAATGCCCAAAACGAAAGTTGGAGAGTTTTTCACACTCTACAACATTGCTTTAGGGCCCAAGTTCAAAAACTCAAAACTTACATCTTTACATATTAAATTTTGAACAAAAGTTGGATTTGAATTGATTTTGTCCAAAAGAATGAAACTTTATAAAATTCAGGACCTAAATGCAAGCATTTATGACATGTGATGATGACGGGATAGACTCGTCATAATGATTGGATAGACATGTCATAATGACTTGCACCTTTTACACTTTAGTCCTGAGTAACTTTTGAAAATTACTTTTGTAAATCAAATACTTGCATAAAAGGACTTATACTTTTATAAAATTACATAAATACCCTTATTTTCACCACTTTACCAAAAATTTTTACACACTTCAACATACACATTTCAAATAAAACTTTTGGATAAATAAATATATATTTTTACAAGACATAAAGTAAGAAAAAAACATATTTGCAAAACTACCCTTCACTTATTTTGAAGTTAACTCCTATCCAATTACGTTTTGCAAAAACAACCCTAGGTTTTTCTGTAATTACAAAAATACCCTTTTTACTTGCACTTTAAATTTTCAAAAGCTTCACACAAACACACACAAGCTTTATACTAACAAACACATATTTCACACTAACAAAATATATGTCTAACATTACAAGTACACGAACTGTCACAGAAAATAAACCTATCCACAAAAATTCAAGGTCAGAATCTTTATGGTTTTCAAAATAAAAATCAAACTGGTCGAATTACTTCAAAGTAATTCCATTAAAATAACATGACCTAAGTATAGATGGTAGTTTGGAACCCCACCCCCTTGTTACATGAGTTTATGTGCATTAATTTATTGGATTGCAATATTATTGTGAAATAAAATTTTTAACTCAAACACCATCTCACTTAAATCATTGCATACCATGTAGAATCGATGACGCTCGACGATGGAGACTACGAGCTAGTCCTGGAACAAGACCAAGGGTTTTCTGAAGACCCGACAAACATCGCCGAGAATCTAACTGAAGCTCCAAACCAGAGTTCGGAAATCTCTGACACTCCTGCCCCCAACCCCACTCAAGAAGGCAAGCCTCGATGCATACCCCAGTATTTCACTTTATTACAATTTTACGTACATACTATATATCTTGCATTACGTCTAGGAGTTGAAATGAAACCCTAGATGCATAAATCCTAGGAATGCAATGTATTGTATCCGAGTCCTTATCGCATAGATGCTCTGCTAATAGGACCAGCAGAAGTCGAGTGATTTCCTATCACTCGCGCGATATAGGATTTGAATGCTTACCATTCTGCAATCACTATAAGGATGATGGACAGGGTCATGTGCAGTGTCATGACTTGGAAGGTTACCCCGTCTGTGTTGATAAAAGTTGTTAAGTTTGCAGTGTGTGGTAGTGGTGGCTAAGCGTTTGAAAGTACTAGCCACATGCCGCGAAATATGGTAAAGCGGTAAGCCTAGTACCTGAATGGCCCGGCAAATGGACATGTCTCCACCACTCGATTAATTTAATTTCTATTGTATACACGCACCGACGTGTACGTTCTGCATAGCAGACAGGAGTACGATCATGTAGTCGCGCTACAGACGTATATCCTGCACAATTGGTGTGCGTACGGTCCTGCAGTCACTTGTGGTGGCCCTGATCCATAACCCGGAATATGAGGGAAACGGTTGCTTCGGAACGATCTTTGGATGTTCCAAGCGTGTGAGTTAGGTTTACCTTGCAAGGTTTGAAATTCGATTCAGAATCGTCCGTCTCTCACAGAGATTGAGACTGCTTATTCCTTCTGCCACATAGAGTAAGAACTGTAACTATTGTTGAGATAATCCTGATGAATGTTAATCTCTACCTTGCTTATCTAGTATAGGTGCTTACCTAGAATGGATAATCAAATTAGAATTTGAAAGCTAAAATTTGAAAGTAGATCATACTCTTTGTTGCTTTTCAGCTAAAACAAAATTCAGAACCATTTCAAGCCTTCATGAGTCTAATTACGGGCTAAGTATACCCAATCCCGGGTAAGCCTTGCTGAGTATTAGTATACTCAGTCTTGCTATTCTATCTTTCAGGTATGACCTTCAAGAACCCCATGGATAGTTCTGCATGGCCAACTTCTGTTCCATTTGGCTGGTCCGTGGAGTGGGATCCGTCCCCAGCTGGCAGTGACCCTCCTGAGTGACACCAAGCTTTGGGCTGAGTATGGTGTCAACCTTCACGATGTGCGTAGTCGTGTGTTTATTTTCTTTCTGCTGTGAACCTGGACAAGCTGTTAGCTTGTCGTTTTAAACACTGTTTGTATAAGTTTACATTAAGTTTGAAAAAGGTTTGTAATAATATTTGCATTTCTGTAAACTAAAACTTAATGAGCTATACTGTGATTGTAAACTCGCCTTCGTGCGAGGTAAACCTGCTTCGATCTTGTTGAACCGTGGTTGTATTGAGCGGAGACTCGACAGACCAATGGGTTGTTCCGTTTGAAGTGTGTTGAGTTATTATCGGCTGTATAGCGATAACTAGCGCACTTGAGCTTGAATAATTCAAGAGGTTCTGCCAGAAAAATGGCATTCATCACCCCCGTTGGAGCATACGCTTACACTACAATATCATTCGGGTTGAAGAACGCAGGAGCCACCTATCAATGGGCCATCCAACTATGCCTTGCGGACTAGCTACACCGCAACGTGATGACGTGGTCATCAAGACTAGATCCCACGATGAGTTCATCACTGATCTCGAGGAGACCTTCAACAATTTGTGATGGTTTTGATGGAAGCTTAACCCGAAAAAGTTCGTCTTTAGCATACCTCAAGGCAAACTACTCAGTTTCATTGTAAGTCACCATGGGATCAAAGCAAATCCAGAGAAGATCAACACCATCACAGCCATGGATGCTCCAAAGATGATCAAGGACGTCCAGAAACTCAGTGCCAGCATGGCAGCTTTGAATCGATTCATCTCCCAACTTGGAGAAAGGGGGCTACCCTTCTTCAAATTGCTCAAGCTCCACGATAAGTTCAAGTGGACCGAGGAGGCAAACCAGGCGCTGCAAGATCTCAAGCACCATCTGCAGTCACCACCCATCCTGACGGCTCTCCAACCAGGTGAGAACCTGCTCCTCTACATCACCGTGACTGCTCACTTCTTCAGTACGGCAATCGTGGTGGAACGACAGGAAAAAGGCCACGCCTTCGGGGTGCAGCGACCAGTTTACTTCATCAGCGAAGTCCTCTCTGAGTCTAAGATTTGTTACCAAATGATTCAAATAATACTTTATGGTATACTCATCACTTCCAGGAAGCTTCACCACTACTTCGATGCATACAATATCCTAGTGGTCTCCAACTTCCCATTGGCAGATATCCTCCATAATCGGGATGCTACCAGGCGCATCTCCAAGTGAGCAGTTGAGCTGGGAGCCCTCACACTTGACTTCAAGCCTCGGACAGCCAACGAGTCGCAAGCACTAGTCGACTTCATGGCGGAGTGGCGAGAAAACCAAGTGGAAGCCCCAACCAACCAGCCAGAGCATTAGGTCATGTACTTTGACGGTTCACTCAAGCTTGGTGGTGGTGGTGCGGGAGTACTTTTAATCACCCCAAGAGGAGAATAGCTCAAATACGTGTTTCAAATACTATTTGCGGTCTCTAACAACGAGGCCAAGTACGAGGCATTATTGCACGGGCTACGCCTGGCAATCTCCCTGGGCATCAAGCGACTACTCATCTATGGTGACTCCTTACTGGTGGTTCAACAAGTCAACAAAGAGTGGGACATCAACAAGGACACCATGGACGCCTACATTGTGGAAATACGCAAGCTCGAGAAAAAGTTCTCGGGGCTGGAAATTCACCATGTGGTTCATGACAACAATGTGGGCATGGATGTGCTCTCCAAACTGGGTTCTGATCGAGCTAACATCCCATCTGGAGTTTTCATTCATGAGTTGCATCACCCTTCCATCAGGGCACCAGACTCAAGTTCCATCGCACAGGGTCCCAAGGAACCCGACCGAGAGGTCTTGATGATTGAGGTTGACTACAGGGTGGCCTTCATCGACTACATCCAGGAGCACCAACTACCCCCCGGTGTCGACCCAAAAAGTGCTGAAGCTACTCGTATCCCACGGTGCAAGAAAGGGTATGTTCTAGTTGGGGGCAATCTGTACAAGCGTGGATCAACATCACGCATACTCATGAAGCGTGTCAGCACGAAGGAGGGCAAAGAGATACTCTAAGAGATTCACGAAGGCATGTCCGGGAACTATGCAGCTTCACGCACACTAGTCGGCAAGGCGTTTCGATCTGGTTTCTACTGGCCGACTGCTTTGGCAGATGCCGCAGGACTCGTTCGTTGGTGCACCAACTGCCAATTCTATGGCAAACAGCCCCATGTTCCAGCTCATAACCTCATCACTATACCACCTTCATGGCCGTTCACATGCTAGTGCCTAGACATGATAGGGCCCTTAACAACTACGCCAGGAGGTTTCACACACATGTTGGTGCCCACCGACAAGTTTACCAAGTGGATTGAGTACAAGCCAATCGCAACGCTCACTACGGATCGAGTGGTTACTTTCATCTGCGACATCTTACACCGCTTTGGATTCCCCAATACCATAATCACAGATTTAAGATCCAATTTCCACTCACATCAGTTCTAGGATTTCTGTGAACATAGCTCCATTGAAGTTAAATATGTTTCGGTGGCTCATCCGCGGGCCAATGGCCAGGTTGAGCGTGCCAACGGCTTGATTCTTGATGGATTGAAGAAAAGTCTCTATGACGAGAACAACAAAAAGAGCGGCAAGTGGATCAATAAGATCTCATCAGTAAACTGGGGGCTTCGCACACAGCCAAGCAAAGCCATAGGCCAGTCACCTTTCTTTCTCATATACGGGTGTGAAGCTATATTACTAGCTAACATGATGTGGAAGGCTCCACAATTGGAGATGTTTGAAGAAGGCAAGGCTGACACTACAAGACATCTCAAGCTCGACTCAGCTGAGGAAATCCGATGCAGTGCATTATTGCAATCGGCCCGCTACTTACAAGGAGTTCGTCATTACCACGATAGGAACGTTCAACGACGCTCTTTCAATGTTGGAGATATGGTTCTTTGACAAATCCAGGATGATACTGGTCTACACAAGCTTAACTCATGATGGGAAGGATCTTTCATTGTGCACAAGGTTACAGGCCCTGGATCTTATCGCTTAGGGTACCTGGATGGCCAGGAGGTACCAAATTCTTGGAATATTGAACATCTACTTCGGTTTCATCCTTGATCAACTGGGGACATCTTCTATTGGTGCCTGGAGATTGATACTACCAGTACAACTCTGTTTTACCTGTTTACAACTCGTACTACGCGCAAGTTTACTGAAGGGGCCTCGCTCCCATACTTCCAGTATCTAATTACTAGTTTTCGACTAGTCTCTTGGGTTTCTGAAGGGTCTTTGTGCTTATACTTCTAGTACAACTTCATTTTACCGGCTTATGACTGGTATTACACGCAAGTTTGCTGAAGGGGCATCGCTCCCTTATTTCCAGTAACATATTACTTATTTTCGACTTGTACACTATGTTATTGAAGGGGCCTCGCTCCCATGACAAGAAGTTTAATAGTTTATGACTAGCTCTGCACATATTCGACTACTTGTCTTGACTACAATCATAGTCGGGATCGACTCCGACTAGATGCCTTCATCAACTATTCAACCACCAGTAGCTACTTGCTCAATGCTTGGACACAGGGGCTAGCGCCACCGTTCTGCTATGACTACTTTATGCTTATCATCTGGCTTAAGGGACAAGGCACTCAGTGTGCCTTAAGGGACAGCTCTCATGCTTACATATTGGACGCTGTACAATTACTCGACAATACATGATCAAAGAGGCTTTTTAAGATTTGTCTTGGGTAGATGTTTGTTAACCATTATTTCAGGGATTTTATTCTGAAATAAGGGGTTTGTTCAAAATATTACCCAGAGGACTTATTTAGTTATTGGCTCAGGGCAAAAAGTTGATTTGAGAGGTAATTTTGGGTGTTTTTTGGATGATATTTGTTTAACCATTTTTTCAGTGAACTTATCCTGAAAAACAAGGTTTTCAAATTTACTACACCAATTTGCCCATGTTCACCATCAAATCTTTGCCGTCATATATTGCATGCCACGACTCTTTGGATCCTTTATTCCAAAACTTGGGGATTTGGATTCAAGGCTCGGGGGCTGCGGGACACGTGTCATCAGCAACTTATTTTTCAAATCTGCTGGAAGATAAGGATAGAAAATTCAAGATTAAATTGACCCTCAGCCTGATTCTTCGAGTCAACCTAAGGCTCGGGGGCTACTCCATATGGAGTGCGAGTTTAATCGCACCCCATGTAAAGAAGACTGGACAACTACTCGGGGCATGAGCACCTCACAGCCTCAACGCAGCCAAGAAAGTACTCAGAGGACACCTTCAAGATGGAGTTTGGGAGATCCCGAAGATGCCTTCAGAAGTACTCGGACGCAACCAGTACTCGGCTACGAAGAGCTCGGGGGCTTGTTAGACCCGAGCACACGGGACTGTCCACGTGGCACACTTCTCCTAGGATATGGGATGGGACATAGCCCACGCCCTATATCTATTGTAACTACTTGTAATGCAGTAGGATTACTTGTACAGTAGTGAAACTAGTCGGACATGGTAGGAAACTACCCGAGAAGTACTCAGATAGGACTCCTGGGCTTATACCCGATTAGGATTTCCATGTAAACCTGTCCCCCCAGACTATATAAGGGCGGATAGGAACCTTGTGGCAGAACCAACCTGAATTACACTGGCTCAAGTACGCAAGTGCTCTCTCAAGGGCTCCAAACGTACTTCAAACGGTGTAACCCCTTGGCCTGTCGGATAACGTCCCGATAAACCACTGAAAGCAGGATCCAACAAGGTACCTCACACGAAAGCAAGTTCAGATATACAATTACCATTATATTTTACATCATAGGCATTTATATTACAAGAGTTTCCAAAAGTAGCATAGGTTCCAAACTGATAGAAATTATTACAAATCAGTCTAAAGATTCAAGTGCACGGCAGCAGAATTTAAAATACGACAACTATATACGTCGCTAGTATGGACATCATGCTAAGCCCTGGCATGGCATCACTCGGTATGATCAGTGTTGGCCGGGGACAAGTCCCATTCCACGGACCAACCATCAGGCAAAGCATAGGGCCAAGGCATGGGAAGGGTAGAGTCTTCAGGGACATGACCTGAAACAAAATCATATTGCAAGGCTGAGTACTCTAATACTCAGCAAGGCTTACCCGGAATTAGGTATACTTAGCCCATAACTAGACCATGAAGGCTTTGTAAAGGTTCTGGGTTTAGCTTTTGCTGAAAAGCAACAAAGAGTAGCTCCTTAATTTCATAATTTAGCTTTCAATTTCTAGTTTCATTAACCATTCTAGGTAAGCACCTATAACTACTCAAGCAAGGTAGAGCCTTTTTAAAGCATACCTCAGTATTACTCATCATAAGATTGCTCTTGTTACTCTATATGGCAGAAGTATTAAGCAGTCTCAATTTCTGCGAGAAACGGACGATTCTGAATCGAATTTCAACCCTTGCAAGGTAAACCTAACTCACACGCTTGGAACACCAACAGGTCATTCTGAAGCAACCGTTTGCCTTTCATTCCGAGTCATGGAACAATGCCACCACAAGCGACTGCAGGACCATACGCACATCCAATGTGCAGGACATACGTCTACAGTGCGACTGTATGACCATATTCCCGTCTGCTCTGCAGAACGTACTCCCACACGTCGGTGCGCGCAGACATAAAATAAAAGTCGAGTGGTGGGGGACGAGTCCACTTCCCGGGCCGATTGGTTACTAGGCTTACCGCTTACCATATTTCACGGCATGTGGCTAGTTCTTTCAAACGCTTAACTGCCACTACCACACGCTGCGACCTTAACCAAATTCATCGACACAGATGGGGTATCATTTCTTTCCATGATACTACACATAACCCCGTCCGTCATCCTTATAGTGATTGCAGGATCGGAAACAACCACTTCCTACATCGCGCGAGTGACAGAAAATCACTCGACTTCTACCAGTCCTATTAGCATAGCACTAGTCGAACTCAGGTTCTAATATTCAGTACATCGGTTCCTAGGAATATGCAACTAGGGTTTCATTATAACTCCTATGAACTTAAATGCACAATATAATATATAAGTATAAGATTGCATAATGTAGTAATTTGAAATACTGGGTTATGCACCGGGGCTTGCCTTCACTGGTGAGGCTGGAGTCAGAGACGTTAACAATTTCTTCCGAACTCAGGTTCGGGGCTTCAGTTAAATCTCCGATGATGTTCCCGGGGTCTTCAGAGATTTTCACTTCGGGTTCCGGGAGAATCTGATAATCTCCGTCGGTGAGAAGCGTCGAGTCTACATGTGATGTAAATGATGCAGTTTAGAAAATGCATAGACTTTTATTCTATTTCATGATAAAGTTCCAATCCAACGAAATTAACATTACATACTAGCAACAACACAATTTTCCTTTACTGGGCAGTTATTTATCGGGTATTAATTAAATCACCTAGTTACATTAAGTAACATGGTCGTTTACCCCAAACATTTAAACTAACTACATTAGGTAGCATGTTTGGTTATCTTAAATAATCACACTAATTACATTTAAAAACTTATTTATTTGTCTAGCTAATTATCTTTAATAACCCTAGGTTATTATTTAATTATGGACCTACTTTGATTAATTCGGAATATAGCATTATCATATCAAGTTCTGTTTAATCTAGTTGTTCTACACCTGATCATGGGTTTAAAATTTATGGACATGACACACTACTCATGAGCAACACCTAAAAATATTTTTGTAATTTTTCATGAACTAGAGCTATTGTTCATGAATTTTCTTTGAATCTAAACTTAAATTCATTGCTGAAGCTACATTAGGTTTCTGACTCTCAAACTTTTATCTTGGATTATTTATGTTCAAACAAGGCTAAGGTATAATTTTCAGCTACAAACATGAAGAAATGCATTTGGAATTAAATCATGGAACTTTTATCAACATGAAGCAAAGATATCTAAATATCATAGCTAGAGGACTGTGCTGAGTCTCCAAATTTTACACAGCTCTACTTATAGCACACACACATCATATTTCGAATTTGAGCCTCAGCACTATTATGGATCAAAAGATCTAATTAAAGTACCCATTATCTACTAATTTAAACACAGCACAAAATACACATATTCATCTCATGATCATAATACAAAAGTTGTATTATTTAACACAACGATTCAAACCCAACTGATTTCACATTTTTCTGAATTTTCTACAATTTTCTATATATTTTTGAAGTTCACAACTTTTGAATTGGAGGGGGGGGGTTCTGGAATCTTGCAGGGAGGCCCTTAGAACTTTTCAAATCCTTTCAAATAAGCCCTTGGCTCGTCGGGGAAGAAGAGCAGGGATGTCGCCGGCCAAATTTCGGTGAGGGTCGGCATCGGGGGTGGAGAGGGGCTGGCCCACGAGCATCAGGAGCTCAAGGCGCGTCCAGGGGTTGGCTTGCGAGGAAGAGGGGGTGACCGGAGGCGGGGTTCCCACGGCGGCCGAGTCGGCGGTGAGGAGGAGCTCGTCAGTGAGGGGCTTCCCGGTGAGGAGGGCGGCCAAGCTCTAGTCTAATAGCTGCAGCAGGAGGAGGGGAAGCTTTTGGGGTGGTCGGATTGGACGGAGAAGGGGCGGAGGTAGGGGTTCGACGGTGACAGGAGCTTACCGGTGAGGAGGGGAACGACGGCGAGGTGGTTCTAGTGGAAGTCCGGCCATGAGAAGTGGCCTGGGAGCGTCAGTGAGGTGAGGGGAAGCTCCCCAGGGGGTCATAGTGGGCAATGGGAGGTGGACGCGCGGCGGCCCACGGTGAACAGAGAGTCGCCGGAGTGGAGCAAGGGGGCGGCGGTGGTGCTCAGGGCTCCGGGTGCGCGCGGCAAGGAAAAGAGAGCGAAATGGATTGAGTGCGGTCTACTGGTGCTACTGGGCAGTAGAGGGAAGGAAGAAGAGCAGGGACACGGTGGCAACGAGGTGGCCGGGTGGCGCTCGGGTTGGCGTGGCGCGCGCGGGAAAGGCCAGCGGGGGAGGGAAGCAGGGCCGGGGAAGGGGAGAGCGTTGTGTGGAGGTGAGGGCAGCAGGAGGTGGCGTCGGGGAGGAACTGGAGCGGCGGTGAGCGGCGTTGACGACCGGCGGCAGAGGAGCCAGAGGAGCAGAGCAGAGTGCCAGAGGAAGAAGAAGAGGGAAGGGGGTCCGAAGGACTTCCTTGGAATTTGCAAAAATCTTAGGGACCTCACTGTAAACTGAATTTTCCCACTGATCCAAAGCTCTAATGAGAAAACGATCAAAATAGAAGTTGTAGAGTTTTTCAAATCCTACAACTTTACTTTAGGCTCAATTTGAAAAACCTTAAGTGCACAACTTTATTTTACAACTTTGGACCTAAATCAAACTTAATAAATTTTTGTCCTTAGTAAGGTGAATTTTATGTAGTTTTGGACTTAACTGCAAATATTTATGGTAGGTCATGATGACTTGCATTTTTACATTTTAGCCCTTAGTAACTTTGGAAGTTATCTTTGTAATTCAACTACTTGCATAAAAGGACTTGTATTTTTGTGAAATTACATAAATACCCTTATTTTCATAACTTTACTCAAATTTCACACAATTCAAACCATACACAACATTTTTCCTATTGGCTTGCTATAATTAACACCTAGCTTGTCACAGACCCCCTCACGGATAATCATCATCAAAGGCAATACAAACCACACAGGACATAGTGATGAAAACATCACTCATTTGGATGCACACAACACTCCTCCACTGGACATTCAAGGTCCAATGACTAAGAGCTTGTTCATGACAATTGAATTTAGAGGTGAGCTCGTTCCTAAGCACTTCAACTTATGATTTTCAGAATAGATTGCTACCTAATGATTATATTGTGATTAGGAACCAAGGAGAGGATCAGGAGATGCATGTAGAAGGGCTTGGAGGCGTGGAGGTACATCAAGGGAGCGCAAGCTATGTTGGAGACCCAATCCAAGATGACTTCGAGTCCACCTCAGAGTCCAGGAGCAGTCTGCCTTAAATTGGACACCCAGGCCACATATGGTTGGAACCAAAATTTCATAAGGCTTCCAACGGGCACCGGACCCACCTCAAAATTCCTTCTGAGTCGACGGGAATCGTCGAAACAAGTGGTTGTCCAGAATATGTGAGGGTGCAGCGTCACCATCTTTTAGGCCGCAGGCCCATGTATTGTGTTGGAGCCCATTAGGGTTGTGTCTAGGGGACTTGTATGCCCCTAACTCCTTTTTATTCAGTAGCCATCGCCACTTTAGGTTTTGCTTAGAATTAATCTGTCATCAAACAGTGTCGCCATTCATCGGTTTGTGAGACCCCAACTTTTGAGTTTAATCATTCATCTGCAAAATGGTTGCATACTTCCTTATTCTTGCTTGTGTTCTTCAATTCGTCGGCAAGGATTAGCCTTCTTGGCATGGTCGACTGAGCACCGCCGGTCGATAACCAGAGGAGATGTTGTGCTGCGATTGCGGGATTCAGAACGTGTTGTTCGGAAGCCGGATCAAATTGTGTAGCGACTCCACCAAATTGAGAGCTATCAGAACCTTTCAAAAGATTGGGAACCCTAGTCTACATCAAGTGGTATCAGAGTTTCATTTTCCATTGTTTCCTATGCTAGTTCTGTTGATTGTGATGTGGTACCTATGGAAGCTTGTTCAATTTTATGGGGTCATCCTTGGGAATTTGATAATGATGCTACACACCATGGTCGAAGTAATACATACACCATGGTCGAAGTAATGCATAAAGGAAAGAAAATTACTTTGTTAACTTTGACCCCTGCTGAAATTGTACAAGCTGATAAAGAACGAGCTGCTAGTTTGAATGATACTAATTCTGAAAATCAGCAAGTTGCTAAGTCTCTTTACCCATCTAAAAAGGACAAAGAAATTAAATTGAAGGGAGGTGTCATGCTTGCCAAAAAATGTGACCTTGCTGAAATTTCTGATGATGATGTTTGCTATGCTTTGGTGTGCACGCAGACCTTATTTTCACTTGATAATATTGCATCGATACCTCCTGTTGCCACTAACCTTTTGCAGGAGTATGAGGACATTTTTCCATCTGAGATACCACCGGGACTACCACCTATGAGAGGGAGTGAACATCAAATTGATTTGATTCCGTGTGCAACTTTGCCAAACCGCGCTGCTTATAGAACCAATCCCGACGAGACTAAGGAAATTCAGCGACAAGTCCAAGATCTTTTGGACCACGGGTATGTACGTGAAAGCCTTAGTCCTTGTGCCATTCCTGTTCTCTTGGTTCCTAAGAAAGATGGTACTTGGCGTATGTGTGTTGATTGTAGAGCTATCAATAATATTACTATTCGGTATCATCATCCTATTCCTAGGCTAGACGACATGCTTGATGAGTTGTGTGGCTCTATCATTTTCACAAAAATTGACTTGCATAGTGGCTACCACCAAATTAGAATGAAACTTGGGGATGAATGGAAAACAGCTTTTAAAACCAAATTCGGGTTGTATGAGTGGTTAATTTTGCCTTTCGGTTTAACTAATGCACCTAGTACTTTCATGCGATTAATGAATGAGGTTTTAAGGGCTTTTATTGGTCGATTTGTGGTGGTTTACTTTGATGATATCTTAATTTATAGCAAGTCTTTGGATGAACATATGGATCACTTACGTGCTGTTTTTAATGCTTTACGAGATGCACGTTTATTTGCTAACCTTAAGAAGTGCATCTTTTGCACGGATCAAGTCTCTTTCCTTGGATATGTTGTAACTCCATAGGGAATTGAGGTGGATGAGACAAAAATTGAAGCTATAAAGAGCTGGCCGACTCCCCAATCCATCACATAGGTGAGGAGTTTTCTTCATCTTGCAGGTTTCTATCGCCGCTTTGTCAAAGATTTCAGCACCATTGCTGCGCCGCTGCACGAGTTGACGAAGAAGGGTGTGGTGTTTCATTGGGGACAAACACAAGAGGAGTCCTTTGCCACTTTGAAGGACAAGCTTAGCACGCGCCACTGCTGCAACTTCCAAATTTTGGTAAGCCTTTTGAGCCTGAATGTGATGCTAGTGGAATTGACATTGGTGGTGTTTTGATGCAAGATGGTAAGCTTGTTGCATACTTTAGCGAAAAATTGCATGGTCCTATTCTAAATTACTCTACTTATGATAAGGAATTGTATGCTCTTATACTGTCACACCCTAAAATATTTAATTTTAGGATGTGAATGTCTTTTACAATATGTTCATCTATCAATAGAATTTTTCAAGAATTTTAAAGATTTTTCTGGCCATTATTCTATTTATCCTAGAGCTAGATCCATTTATTTTATTATTTGGAAAGCTCTAAAATTCTTTTTCATGAAGTGCAAATATTCTATTTGGATTCCTTGTGTCCTAAAATTACCTCTCGAGTTTTCCTCGGAAAATTTTGGGATTCTCCCGGATATATTTTTCTTGGTTTGAAATATTTATCTGGACTTTTCTAGATTTATTTTAAACTTAAAAATGTGTTCTAGAAAATATTTCTATTTTAATTTTCATCGCAGTCGGACCGAGCCATATCTTTGTTGTATATCCTTTTAACCTTATCCTCTCCAAATCATTAAGAAGTTCCGTCGAGCTCCCGATCCTCTAACCGTCTCCCCAATCAAGTCATGCTTGAAACATGCCTCATGGCTCGTCTTCAGTGTTTTTCCGACGATGTTCGGTCACCGTCAGTTCCATCGACTCGGTCTGAATTCTCTCTTTTCTATTTCATGTTCCCGAATAAACCGTTCATGTCCCACCAGCACTGTCAGCTTATTTTCATGTTCGGCCCTCACCCGAACCTGTTTCGGTCCCATGACCGAGCCCCTCAGCCTCGCACCGCTTTCCCTGCTCGCTAAACCCCCCTGCGTGCCCTATAAATCCTGCATCACCAACCCTGGTCTCCTAGCCCGATGCGTCGCCGCGTCCTTGTCCTCATCCGAGTTTGAGCCCAGCCCGATATCTCCAGATCTATTTAAACTTGCCCTGCACCTTTTCTTCCCTGAAGCCTCTACATCGCGTCCCTGCTGCCGCACGTCGCCATCCGTAGCCTCTGCATCTCCCTCGTGCGCAGCCCTACATAGCGGCCTCTCCTCTGTTTCCCTGCCGAGCGCCGCCGTCACCTTCCCCTGCATCACCTCCTGCGCTTCCTGCTACCGTGCTCGTGTCCTCCCCCGTGCACCAGAGCGCCGCCTCGCCCCTGCTTATAAAATCCTCAGCCCCTGCGACATCCCTTTCTCTCTGTGCCCTAGCCCCTGCGTCCTTGTTGCACAGCCGCCGCCCCTCGCATCCCTGCACAGCCAGCAGGCCGTCCCCCTGCCGCATCGCATCTCCTGCAGCTGGCGCCGCCATCGCGTCCTCCTCCCCCTGCCCCTACGCGCCCTGCACTGCTCCCCTGCATCACGCCCCTGCCGAGCGCCGCCCTGCGCCCTGCCCTGCAGCCGCCACCATCACTCTTCCTCCTATGCCTCGCCTCCCGAACAGAGCCACCGCCAGCAGCTGTTGCTGCAGCCGCCCCCCTCATGCTGTCGTGCCACCCCTGTACCCGCGCGCCACCAGGCCAGCAGCACCCTCCTGGCCTTGCCCAGCGCCGCCCCTGCACATCCTTGTCCTGTGCAGAGCCGCCATGAACAGAGGTGCAGCTCAGGAACGGAACAGAGGATGAACAGACCCGCCGGCGCCGCTTTCCCTGCGAAATTCGATCTCTACGATGCATCTCCGCTGCGGGTAAGGCATGGAATCGAATCCCCTCCCTCTCCTCTTTCTTTTCCCCCACTTCCCGCGAAATCCCATGCCCGAAATCGTCGGCAATTTGGAGAACAGTGGCCGCCGCCACCATTGGAGCTGTGCTGTGAAGCTTTTTTCAATTTAGTCCTTGAAGAATTCTGTAATTATCATGTAATTTTCTGTGTCTTGTGGAAATTGCAGAAAACCCCCTAGATCTATTCCATCTTTCAATCCAGCCCCACCGTAAAATTTTTTCAGATCTAACCCTAAACTTTTCCTATTTTGCAAGCACTATTTTCTGTGTCATGTATTTCTTTTCTGCTAACCCCTAAAGTCTATAGTTAATTGCGTATAGATCCCTGCAGCGCTGTTTCATGCGTAGTTTCCGCGTTTTAGATCCGTTTCGATCCGTTCCTTTTCCGTTAGTCTTCTAAAACCCTAAGCTATCATTTAGCAATGTTTTTGTACCATAATTCCTGTTTTTAAAATTAGATATCAATTTAATTTGAATAATATCCTCTTATCTAGTTTTCCGAAATAAAATCTAATTAAGTCTTTACTCCGGTTTTCATAATTAATGTTAATTTGATTAATATCATATTAAATGTGTTTGTAATTTAATTTGTTTAGTTCAACTTGAATCATAAAGTTATGCATTTAGATGTTCTCACAAGTTTTCTTTTCTAATTAATTGTTTAATTTGGATAATTTGTACATAGAGAATTATATATAAAATTTGACTAAGTTCTACTTCATTTTTATAAATGCATTTATAATATGAGTTAATTATAATTAGAGATATTTCTCTTTTATATCTTTTACATTAGATTTCTAAATTAAAATAAATGGAAGTCTACAGTTCTTTTATTTCTTTTATAATATAAATCTCTCGATAGCTGTATCTTTTCAACCCTAGCTCCGTTTTTCACGTTTCTTGCACTCTCGTGACCGTAGCAATGAGCCCTATCCTTTAGTA
This sequence comes from Panicum hallii, assembly GCF_002211085.1. Classification (NCBI taxonomy): domain Eukaryota; kingdom Viridiplantae; phylum Streptophyta; class Magnoliopsida; order Poales; family Poaceae; genus Panicum; species Panicum hallii. Next base: position 12,439,054 of record NC_038048.1, read on the forward strand.
CGCTCTTTTAAATGCTTTCATATTGTTTGCCATATCTGTTCTCAGTCGTTCTTGTTTGTTTGCTTGCTTGTATGATTTGGGCCCGATGCTTGGGTGACGTTAGAAGGAGCGTGATCCAAGAGTTTTGAAGATTTAGAGTTTCAAGAACAAGAATTGAAGACTCTGAGCAACTATTCTCTAAAAGAAAGGCAAGTGTTTCCTTGATCATGCTTTTGTCCTAATAATCACAATAAATATAACTTTTTCTTTATGCATGCATGTGTCCTAATTTTGATGGATCCTAATTAAGGATATGCCTAGTCTTTATGATCATTCCTTGTCAAACTGGGTCTTACCTTTATTGTTGGGTAGCTATTGCTTAGTTGCTATAACTGGTTCTGGTTTGGGAATAATTTATAACCATGATGATAATAATGATGATGCTACACTTGTTTTATCTATGTTCATGCTCTTTGTGTTGTTGATCACAAGATCATATGTTTTAATCAGAACATGGAGAACCACCCAGGAAAATAGTACAACCACAATTACTACATGGCTCTGGTCTTGGCTAATTAATTAGAAACCTTGGCTTGTAAAGGTCTTACCGAAAGGGCAAGAGGGGAGTGTGTTGATGGGGTATAGCTCGGTCCTCTTGAGGTGTAGATATGATCCTGGGTAAGGCGTCTTCCTTATTAGGGAGGGTTATGACCACTGCGGCCTGAAACCTTAGCGGACCAATGCAAGTTATGGAATCTTTGTAAAGGCCTCGTAGTGAATCCCTGCCACTCACCTTGGAAGTGTTTAAGGGCCTTGCAAACTCGGGCATCAAGGGAAACACGAGTTGTGGGTAAAGTGTACAACCTCTGCAGAGTGAAAACTGATATATCAGTCGTGCTCACGGTTAAGAGCGGCTTGTACCCTCACAAGATAATTGAACTTGAAGATAAATTAAATCGTGGACCATGGTTATGGTTATGGTTATTGTGGACCATGTTTATGGCTGTGGTTATGCTTATGCTATATCTCTTCTATTTCTTTTAAAGTGGGTTTTGGTATGAACTTATACCTTAGTAATCAGGTGCTAATAAAATTTGACCAACTAAAATTGCTTATCGCAATAAGCCAGTCAGCCTTTCCTTGGTTTTGGCCTTCATGTCATATAATTTCCAACACTTGCTGAGTACCAACCATAAGTGTACTCATGCTTGTTATAATTGCTGCTCAGAGGAGAAAGTGATGTGAAGTCTTTTGAAGATGATGCTGAGTTCTAGGCCTGCGCAACCCCCGGTTGATTGCCTGTGAAGTTGAAGTCCGCTGCTATTTATCGACGTTTATTTATTCATTTAAGATTAAGACTGTCGGTCATGTAATAAAGTACTATTATACTCTTTTTCGTTAATGCATTGCTTCGGATATTCGCTTGTGACATCTACTGTATGTGCGGAACTTGATCCTGGCGCACATATGGGATGCATTTGGTTATCTTTCCTAAACCAGGTGCGACATATACGTTCTTTAGAGACATGGCGTCATTATTTTAGCCTAGGAAATTTGTTATACATTCTGATCATGAATCGCTTAAGTACCTTCATTCTCAAAATAATCTGAACCATAGACATGCTAAATGGGTTGAATTTATTGAGTCTTTTCCTTACATCATCAGACATAAGAAAGGGAAGGATAATATAATTGTTGATGCTTTGTCTAGACGATATACTTTTTTGTCCCAACTTGATTGTCGGATTTTTGGACTTGAATCAATTAAAGAATAATATGTGCTTGACCTTGATTTTAATGATATCTTGCTGAATTGTAATGAGGGACATACATGGAACAAGTTCATGGTCAATGATCGGTTTGTGTTTAGAGCTAACCGCTTGTGCATTCCAGTTGGTTCCGTTCATCTTTTGTTGATGCAGGAAGCACATGGAGGAGGATTGATGGGGCATTTTAGTGCTAAGAAGACGAAAGATGTTTTGGTCTTACATTTCTTTTGGCCAAAGATGAGGAGAGACGTTGAGCGGTTCGTTAGTCGCTGCACTACATGTCAAAAAGCTAAGTCTTGGTTGAATCCACATGGTTTGTACATACCTCTTCCTGTTCCTTCTATTCTATGGGCGGATATTTCTATGGATTTTGTGTTGGGTTTGCCTCGGACTAAGAGGGGGAGGGATAGCACTTTTGTTGTGGTAGATCAATTTTCTAAGATGGCACATTTTATACCATGCCATAAAAGTGATGATGCTGTCCATATTGTTGATCTCTTTTCAAAGAGATTTTACGTTTGCATGGTATGCCTTCTACTATTGTTTGAGATCGTGATGCAAAATTTTTGAGTCTTTTTTGGCGAACTTTGTGGAACAAGTTGGGTACCACATTATTATTTTCTACACTTATCACCCACAAATGGATGGACAAACTGAGGTGGTGAATCGCACCTTAGGCACCATGTTGAGGGCTGTTTTGAAGAAGAATTTGAAAATGTGGGAAGAATGTTTGCTGCATGTGGAGTTTGCATACAATCAGGAAATACATTCTACAACCAAGGTAAGTCCTTTTCAGGTAGTGTATGGTTTCAACCCCGTGCTCCTATTGATATTTTGCCTTTGCCTACTAGTGAAAGGATTCATAGTGATGCAAAAGAATGTGCTGATTTTATTTTGCAAATGCATGAAACAACTAAGCACAACATTGAAAATATGAATGAAAAGTATAGAATTGCTGGTAGTAAAGGTAGAAAGGAAGTTAAGCTTGAACTGGGTGATTTAGTTTGGTTGCATCTGAGAAAGGATAGATTTCCAGATTTGAGAAAGTCTAAGTTGATGCCTAGAAGTGATAGTCCTTTTAAAATAATTGAGAAGATTAATGATAATGCATATAAACTTGAGTTGCCTCCCGAGTTCGGGGTTAGTCCTACCTTTAACATTTCAGATCTGAAGCTTACTTGGGAGAAGAAGATACGCTTGAGTCGAGGATGACTCCGATTCAAAAGGGGGAGGATGATGAGGACATCACTCATTTGGATGCACACAACACTCCTCCGCTGGACATTCAAGGTCCAATCACTAGAGCTCATGCACGACAATTAAATTTAGAGGTGAGCTCGTTCCTAAGCACTTCAACTTATGATTTTGAGAATAGATTGCTACCTAATGATTATATTGTGATTAGGAACTAAGGAGAGAACCCGGAGATGCATGTAGAAGGGCTTGGAGGCGTGGAGGTACAGCAAGGGAGTACAAGCCAAGTTGTTGACCCAATCCAAGTCGACTTCGAGTCCACCTCGGAGTCCAGGAACATATTGCCTTAAATTGGACGCCCAGACCACATACGGAGTCGGATTTGGACATTCTATATATGGTTGGAACCAGAATTTCATAAAGCTTCCAGTGACACTAGACCCACCTCAAAATTCCTTCTGAGTTGACAGGAATCATCGAAACAAGTGGACATCCAGAATCTGTCAGGGTGCAGCGTCACCATATTTTGGGCCGCTGGCCCGTGTATCGTGTTGGAGCCCGTTAGGGTTGCATCCAGGGGACTTGCATGCTCCTAACTCCTTTTTATTCAGTAGCCATCGCCACTTTAGGGTTTGGGTTTTGCTTAGAATCAATCTATTATCAAACAGTGTCGCCATTCATTGGTTTGTGAGACCCCAACTTGTGAGTTTCATTCATCTGCAAATTGGTTGCATTCTTCCTTGTTATTGCTTGTGTTCTTCGATTCGCAAGCAAGGATTAGCCTTCTTGGCAAGGTCGACCGAGCACCACCAGTTGATAACAGAGGAGACATTGTGCTGCGATTGCGGGATTTGAAACGTGTTGTTCGGAAGCCGGATCGAATTGTGTAGCGACTCCACCAAATCGAGAGCTATCAGAACCTTTCGGAAGATTAGGAACCCTAGTCTACATCATGTAGGGTATTACGCTCTCAGCGGCTAGAACCTGTCTAAAACCTTGCGTTCCTTTGCACCTTCGAGTTTTTAATCTCGGTGACACCCTACCTACAAACTCACCACTTTGAGGGTATCTCTCGGTGAGCGTGGTGGTAAAACACCGACAACAAGGACATTCATAAACAACTTGCCTAGTTGGCCAGGGATCCATTCAATACAATCTTGATGTACCAAAGATATGAAATTAATGGATACATATTTTACATAAGATCCCAGGACAAAAAGAGTACCAATCAAAATAGTGGTGTCCGTATAGAAGCCATAGATACTAATGGCCAGAGCAATTCATATTTTGGTTATAATGAGTTCTGGGAACTCGACTATGGGCATTTGAAGATTCCTCTATTTTGTTGCCAATGGGTGAAGCTGACTGGAAAAGGCGTCGATATTGACGCGTACGGAATGAGATTTGTAGACCTCAAAGAGCTTGGCTATCGAGACGAACCGTTCATCCTAGTCATAGATGATATCAAGTTTTCTATGTGAAGAATATGTCCAGCAAACCTAATAAGGACAAGTTTACCAAATCAATGAAAGACAAGTCAGAAGATGATGAGCCAAAGTGCCACATAGTTCTGGCATGCAAAAGAAAAATTGTGGGAATCAACGATGTCACGGACGAAGAAGAATACAATAAGGCTGAGGACATGACTCCGTTCACAATGGATGTTGAAACAAGTATATTTTTAGCCCAGGAGGACGCTCCCTAGTACGCCATGATCATAATGAAGCAATGATTGTAAAGAAAACTATCGTTAATATTCCATTAGATGATTAATTGTCTCTTGAATAATTTTTAGTCATCATGTAATATTTTGCCTAACACAAACTCAAAAACACTCACACACATATACACATACTCTCTCACACACACACAACACATACACACTCACTCTCTCTCAAACACACTCGCACACTCACTCCTAACACACTCTCTTTTTAGGGTGAATTTTCTATAATTAAATATAAAAAATACAATATTTATAAATTTTTTGGTGAACTTTTGTGCCCATATATGGTTTTTTGGGAAATTAAAGACTTTCTGCAGAAAAGCAAAAACTAAACAAAATAAAAAAAGAAAGAAAAATGAAAAGGCGGGAAACGAACTCCCTATACCCCTTAGGTAGCGGGTGGTCATATTGACCCGGTACCTAAAGGGGGAATTCGTTCCCGCCTGCTAGCGCCCCCTTAGGTACCCGGTGGAAAGTTCAAAGTTCACCCAGTACCAAAGGTGTCTTTAGGTACCGGGTCTCATTTTCACCCAGTACCTAAGGGCTAGGGTATAAATATCACCAGCCCTTCCTCCCTTCTTCCTCCTTCCTTCTTCGCCCAGCCCCGATCGACGATGACACCGGCTGCTAGCCGCCTCGTGCTCCTCGCCCTCCACTGCTGGCCTCCCTCATCCTTGCCGCATGCCTCCTCATCGACCTCCTCGCCGCTCGCCGGCCTCCTCAGCTGCCACCTCCTCCTCGACGCATGCAACACCAGCGCGCCTCCTCGCCGCCAAGCCGCGCTGCCCTGAGCCCTGCGCCTCCCTCTCGTCGGTCTCTTCGCCGCGCGCCTCCTCTGTCCTCCTCCTCGCTGCCAGCCGGCCTCCTCGGCTGCTGCCGGCCGCCTCATCAACGCGCGTACGACCTCCTCGCTCACCGCGCACCGCCCCTCTCTGGCCACATCCTCGCCGCGCCCGCCGCATCCTCTCCATCCCAGCCCCCTTTCACCTCGGACCAGCGCCACGCGCAATCAAAAGTAGGTTAGTGCGCTGCATCGGCCGGGGGCCGAGATCGCCGGTCGGCCGTCTTCTTTTTTATTTTTATTTTTTTAGTTTAAATTTTTGTTATAGTTAAATAAATTAATTTAATACTTTAATTACTTCGTTATTTTAGTTATTTTTAGCTTAGTTTGAATTTAGTTTTGGAATTTAGTTTATTTAGTTAAATTATTTTAGTTTGAATTTAGTTTTGGAATTTAGTTAGTTAGTTTAATTACTTAGTTTTTTAGTTAATTTAGTTAGTGAATTTCATGTACATGTATTATTCTAATGATGTAATTTTCAAAGATTGATATATGCAATATTTTTCTTCCTAAAGCGTTCCATGAAATTACATAGTTATTTTAGTTAATTTAAGTTTACTTTGAATTTAGTTTTGGAACTTAGTTTATTTAGTTCACATACACATACACTCACATACACAAATAACACTCAATCACACACACATAGACACACATACACTCATACACACGCATACACATACACACACATAAACACACACGCACATATACTCACACACACACACACACTTTCTAGTTTGTTTATCTTTTAGGTCTTAAGATTTCAGTTAAGATGGACGGTGATGGCGATGGTCCAGACGCCAAATGGTTCCTTTTAGATCAAATCAACTATGATAGTATGGCCGTCTATGAGCACTATGGTGAAGAAGAGGCCCGGGCCGCTGATTCTTTCCTAAATATGTCTGGAGATGGCATAGAAGAAGATGATGATGACTTTGCGCTCAGGCATGAGCAGCCCATTCCCAGCGAGATTCCTATCAGGGTACTTATCTTATATATATGCTTACACAAACTTGATTTACATTTTGTATTAATATTAGTTTTGTTATTAATATATATTTTTTCTAGTCCTCCTTTGGATCGAAGAATCACAAGTCCAAAGGTAAATGATTGCAGATCAAGAAGATGGAGGGAAGACAGGTCATCACACAAGTGGACGCAGAGGGATGCCTATGTGCTCCTGAGGAGGCTTGTAAAAGGTTTACAATCCAGTGTGGGGTTGTTGTTCGGGCACGTGTGCTGATCACCACAAGACTTTGGAAAACAAAGAATCCAGACGAAGAACGCTATGCCGTGCCTCCAAACCAAAAGGAGATGTTGTGGAGAGAACTCAAGGATATGTTCACTCTACAAGAAGATGAAGAACTTGCGAAGAAATATGCCCTGAAAAAGATGGCCCTTGCATTTTCAACATTTAAGAAAAAAATTATTTGGAAACTACATCAAGAAGGATAAGGAACCGGACTAGAACAGTTTCCCCCAGGTCAAACCTTACTGGGTGGAGTTCAAGGAATACAAGTTCTCTGAGGAATCTCAGGAGTTATCTGAAAAGAACAAGGTCAATGCGGCCACCAAGAAATACAACCACTGCCTCGGACCGGGTGGATATAAGAAGGCAATTCAGAAATGGCACAAGATGGAGCAGGACCTCATGGATAGAGGTATCCAGCCGGTAACTTGGGACTGGCCGAAAAGATCGAAGCAGTGGTTGTTTGCTAATGGTGTCACACTTAACCAAGAGGATGGTAGTTTGGTGGTGCCCCGGTAATGGAAGAAGTGGCCTGAAATTTGGTCGTAGCAATACAAGAGGCCAAAGAAGGAATATTCGAGACTCACAGGGAGAATGATGAGCTAACCAGAGCCTTACAGAACCCAGAACACCCTGGACAAGCCCGCGGCATCGGTGTGGTCCCATGGAAAGTTGCTTGGGCCGGAGATAGCACATACAAGACTCATCGCAAAAGTAGGACAGAACAGAAGGACAAAATTGGTGCCTTAAAAGATGACATGACCAGAAAAGTGCAACAGCTAGAAAGTGAGATGGACGCATGGGTCCAACAGGTAGTGGCGGTTGCTCTAAGTCTATAGCAGGGCACTGGGATGCAGCCGGATGTTGTGATTAGCCCAGCCTCGCAGCGACGTAATAGCTGCGCATCCACGACGGCCCCTAGGAATGAGCCCTAAGAGAACGTGTCAACGGTCGACAACCAAAGATACCCAATGGATGATATCACCATGCAGACACTATGTGGGCTACATGTGACAGCAAAAAATATCACCGCTCTGGTAGCCTACGGGTCGGCCTTACCAGTGATTCCTGGTGGTACGATTCATGGTAGTCAGGTACCGTCTGGCTACTCCGTTGTCATCATGGAGTAGATCATCGAAGCTGGCGGACAAAATGAAAAGCTCGAGCTCAATTTTGTTGGAGGGGAAGGAGAATAGAAGTTGGGACAGACACTCCATGGTTGCATTCTATGGCGCAAGGCCCACATCAAACTTATTGGGAATACAGCGGCTCCTGTGGATCCTCCTTCACCGCTAGGCCCAGATAATGATGATGATGGCAACTTTGATGGTCCTTCGTCTTCACCACCATGGGCTCCCTCACCATCATCTCCACCAAGGGCCAGGAGCACTCAGACTCCTCCAGCACTGGCCAAAGGAAAAAAAACATACATCATCCCTCCCACCGGCTGGAACCCCCAAGAAGCAGAAGGTTGTCGAGAAGAAAATAGGCCCTAAGAAGAAATTAGCACACGAGATGACCAATGAGGAACTGGCGGAGCTTACGCGCCAAGAGGTGATAGATGATTTCAAACCTAAAGTACTAGAGAAGAGGGTGCCAATAGATGTAATGTTGGCAGCAAAGTTTTATGGTAGCTTGAGCGACGCCGCCAAGAGATAGGTAAAACTACCCTTAGACTTTGATCCCATGCTGATAAAGGCCCATCATGATGCAAGAAATATGGAAAGACCGTTCCTCAGCTTGACACACAACAGAAAATCCTTGAGCCCCTCCGGGTGTAGACAGATAAAGAGAAACACACGGCAAAATTTATGTAAGAAACGAGATTTACTTATGCGCAGGCAGTACGTCAAGTTGTAGGTCTTCCATACAAGTATGGAAAACCTTTTGTTACTGAAGATGAGGAGATCAATCTAGGCACGCAGATGCACATATTCCATAGATGGTACCTACAAATGTCAAAGGAAAACAACCTGAATCAGATGTTTGGAGTTAAGTATTGCAACCACGATTTCTTCACTGGGGAGGATGACTTCTATGTGAACTTCGAAGATGTGCATGCAATATACTGTCAAGATTCTCTCGACATATCTCTCATCACCATCTGGATCCTGTAAGTATCGACTAATCTCCAGATTAATACAATTTATTAACTAGCGCAATATTCTTTGTGTACTATCTAATTTATATTGTATCGTGTAGTATGGAGCTTCAAAGATGCCGAACTGAAGGATGGCAACATTAGGTGGGCTTCATGAATCCCATGGTTATCAACGAGGATAATGTACGGTCGAGATATCAAGCAACGTGTGTTAACATGTTCAATGCCCTAGATAAGCAATATTACAAACCCTATATACTCCTAGCCTACAACTTCGAGTAATTCTTGATTGACTCGTAACTCTTTTCTTTTCCTAAATACTTGTTAAGTCTAATACATGTATATATGCTTATATATCTATATGTGCAGCTTTCATTGGATTTTGCTTGTAAATTATGTGGAGGGTAGCAAACTTATAGTGTTCGACTTGAAGAGGAGACTACAGAAGAACATCCAATACATCATAGACCCATTGAACAGGTAAGTTTAATTTGCACAATAAAATCCTTTTTATTTTTAGATCAATTAAACATCGAACATATTTTTATTTGCAGGGTGTGTAGAAAATTTGTGAAAAAGTACAGAGGCCAAGGTGAATGGAAGGATGAATTGACTGTTAGAATGGACTTTCAGGTATGTGGGGTCATTACCATTTTGCATATCTCATCTGGTGCTATGTACACGCATACACAAATATTGTATATCTAATTTATTCCTACTATAGTGTTCGAGACAAGAAGCAGAAATTAATTGGTGTGGGTACTATGTATGTGATTTCATGCACACCCTAACCGATTTCGGGAAGTGTACGATGGAGGATCTAAGAGTACGCACAAACCGTTCACAAATATGTTTACAATTATTCCGATGCGATGAAATAATATATTGAGCTTTATTTTTAAAAAAATGATAGATGATGCAAATAAAGAATGAAGTTCTACATGTGGATACGATTGATGTCTGTCGGAGTAGCTGATAGGATTCATTATGAGGAAGATCTTGGATCATAAAGGTGAGTTCTACCATGACGGCCCTATTAATAGAGTAGCATCCGCATCGACGTCGTGAGGGTTTAGAACTTGTAATTGTGACATTTGTATATTTGTAAATATTTTTATGTCTAGATAACTTAAATACATAATTGTCAACATATTTAGTTATTTTCATATATTATTTTCACACGAACGCGACTAATGGACGTATAGTAGTTTATAGCTCGGGTACGCGTAGCAATTCTGCAAACATAAATAGTAATACACAATTCAAATAAAACAGAATTTGTGAAAAAGGAGGAGAAACCCTAGGTACTGGATGAAAAGACCAACCGGTACCTAAGGGTGCCTTAGACACCGGGTAAAATACCTAGTGTATAAAGCCAAGACTTTCAGTCTCAGTTTCCTAGTACCGGTTGAAGAACCGGGACCTATACTGGTTTTCAACCGGTACTAAGGGCTTATTTTCCGGTAGTGATAAATGACCTTATTTGATAATATAATTTCATCAAATGTAATATCTTTTGTCGAGACATGCAATCTGTGATGCTGCAGTGACGAAGGTACACTCTAATGGCCTTCTGTGATGGAATAGAAGGAAACGTCAAAGTATTAGCAACAAACACTTTGTTTTCATAAAAGATTATTATGAATCGTGAATCATCAAAGTTTTAAATATACAATGTCATAAGTCAGTTCCTGGGATGCTATCATGTGGAAGATGATGTGGCACAAAGTTGTGATGATTTTTTTCATCATAATTTTATCGCAAGGCCCATGTATGCTCCAGGTCTAAGTTAGTTGCTAAGCCTATGTAGTGTGGGCTCAGCCCATTTTGAGGCTTAGATTCCTGATTGACCAATCCCATTTTAGGTGTCAATTTGGTGGTCCTAGCCCATATTTTGGACTCAATGCTGGTGGGATCTATTTTGAGAAAATTCCTTGTACACCATTAAACCCTATAACAATCCCTTCATTACTATCCAAAATTAGAGGTTCCTTGTATTTCCACTCCCTTATCTGCCATTGCTATTATTTTAGCGCAAAGCACACTATCACGCCGTTAACATGTGTATAAATTGTTTTATTATCCTGATTTTACCTCCAGTCTTATGTGATCTGGTTCCTTTCTCTTTCCCCAAATCATTCCATTCCAATCCCTACCTCGAGCCTGCTTGCGTCCGTCGGAAGAGGAGGAGCACGCAGCTCATGCAAGCCGATGAGCGCGGCCTCGGGCTGCGGCCGAGCAGGCACGTGGCCCCAAGCTCGCGCGGCCGCAGCCATGGCCTAGACTCGTGGGCTCCGAGCAGCGCCCGAGCACGTGAGCCGGCACATGGCCCTAAGGGCACGCAGCCACGATAGCAGCCCGAGGCGCGCGGGCCCCAAGCGGGCGAGTAGGCGTACGCATGGGAATAATCGAGGTTGCGCGCGCGACTGCGTGAGTACCTATCCTAGAAGGCCCATCTACAGTCCACCACTGCCGCTACCGCTCACCGTCCTACCAAGGTAGGAGAGGGGGAGGGGGAAGGGATTGGAGCGGCCACCGGGGGTGGGAGGTTGGGGGAGCGGAAGGCGGCGAGGTCACCGCCGGCCGGGTGGTGGTCAAGGTGGCGGTTTTAGGGTTTTGGGTTTCCTGGGGTGGGGGCAGCTTTCATGGCCAGTAGCTCTAGAGGGAAGGTCGGGGGCAGCGGTGGTCAGGCGGTGGCAAGGCGGCGTGAGAGTACCGCCGGCCGGCCAGGGCTGGACCCCCGGTGGGCGATGGCCGCCGATGGGGGCAAGAAGAAGGACAGCGCTGCGATGGCGCACTGGTGGGTGGTGGGCGGGCGGCGCGGTGGCGGCAGCTGCCAGCCAGGGCTGTGGAGAATGGTGCGGCGTCGGGAGGAAGAAGATGGGGGAGGAGGGAGCGTATAGCCCGACCTTCTACAATGGATCATATCCCAATCACATATGTGACTGGGAATAGCCCTCCGTACGTGTGGCTCGAAGGAGCGCTCGCCGTGCCTTCCTGTCACACCCAGTTTAGAAAAGATAACCGAATGCATCCCATATGTGCGCCAGGATCAAGTTCCGCACATACAGTAGACGTCACAATTGAATACCCGAAACAATGCATTAACAAAATAGAGTATAGTAGTACGTTATTACATGACCGACAGTCTTAGTCTTAAATGAATAAATAAACATTGATAACTAGCAGCGGACTTCGACTTCACAAGCAGATGACTGGGAGACATACGCCTAGTATTCTTCAAAATCTTCAGGGAACTCCGGACAATTATCTTGTTCTGAGCAGCATTAGTTTGAATAAAGCAAGTGTGAGTACACTTATGGTTGGTACTCAGCAAGTGGAGTAAATTATATGACATGCAAGGCTATAATCAAGAAAAAGCTGACATGGTTTAACTGCGATAGGCATATTTTTAGTTGGTCAAGTTTTATTAAGTAGGCATTAACTAAGTGTAAGTATATACCAACCCTTAAATAAATAAGAGATAAGACAACATCAACATAAATAAATAGATAAGGAACATCGATTTAGATCATCTTTAGGTTTAATTCTCATGTGAGTGTCCAAACCGCTCTTAACCGTTAGCACGGCTGATATATTAGTTTTCACTCTGCAGAGGTTGTACACTTTACCCACAATTCGTGTTTCCTTTGATGCCCGGGTTTGCAAGACCCTTAAACACTTCCGAGGTGAGTGGCAGGGATTCACTACGAGGCCTTTACAAAGATTCCCTAACTTATGACAATCTGCTAAGGTTTCAAGTCAAAGCGGTCATAACTCTCCCTAATGAGGCAGACGCCTTACCCTGAGCCTGGACCATATCACACCCTCAAGAGGATCGAGCTATACCCCGATGATGCAACCCCTCTTGCCCTTTCGATAAGATCATCATAAGCGAAAGTTTCTAATTATTTAGCCAAGACCAGAGCTATGTAGTATTGTGGTTGCACTGTTTTCCTGGGTGGTTCTCCATGTTCCAATTAATGCAATGATCTTAATCGTCATCAATAAAGTATTCCATAACATGTGTAAACTAGTGTAATGTGATTTCCAAGTTATCCAACCAAAATCTAAGTAAAAGCAACTAGCATAGCTACAACAAAAATATAATAACCTAGGTTTAATCAAGGAAGTTCAAAAGAAACTGGGCACATCCTTAATTTGGTATCCATCACATTATAGACACATGCATGCATATAAAGTAAATGTGTGTATTTATAAAGTTATTGGGACTGGAGTATGATCAAGGACCACTTGTGATAGATTCGGAGTGCCCGATCTTTCGGTGAGTGGGGATAAATTCGACTTGGTGGAAGATGATCCTCACGATCCGACTACGACGAGCGAGCCCGAAGCGCCAATGCAATCACTGAACCAACTCTCTGTGGTTACTGACCTTGTTGATGCAAGATCAGCCTGATCACGAAGATCTTTTCCTGTTCGCAATCAAAGAACGAACAAGAAAAAGATGCGAGCAATCTGATTATCACTCAAAGGTGGAGTTCTGAATTACACGAGGACAACGCTGTTTTGCGCGTGTCAAGAGTAGCTAAAGCTAAATGTTAACAAAACTCGAGTCTGGAATGAAATGATGCCTCTATCTAAATAGAGGGAGAGAGGGGCGCAGCCCCTAGTGGTGGCCAGCCCTAGGCGCCCACACAAGGGCCTCAGTTGGGCCAGCATCTATTCTTCTGGGCCTTCGTTCTTCAGTAGCATGACGAAGTTCAGTTCTCTTGCATGGGCCCGAGTGATTGGCCTAGAAGGAGGTGGCGCCTGGGTGGAGGAGCATCTGGTGTCGCCACTGCTGGCGTAGATGTACTCGTGTTGTAGTTGATGTCCTCATCAACTTGCCTTCATCAATGAATTGCTGCTACACAGGAACATCTTCAAAGCTTGGATATTGCGGATCCTCAAACTGCGAACCATCTATCGTAACACACAAGTACATACAAGCAAACAAATACAATAAATAAGAAATAGTACACCAATCAATATAAACAGAGCAAAATAATGTAATAAAGCTACTGCATATATCATAAGGATCACGTGAGCGCAAGAATCGATGAAAATGGAGTTCAAACGGAGAAGTTAAGGCTAAAACATGATTCCAGGGGCTTATTTGTAGAAGATTTGAAACTAAAAGGGCTCTGACCGAAGAAATCGAGGGCTAGATCATAATTAAACCTTAGACCTAGGGGTTAGACTGTAAAACTGAAGGATCTAGGACTGCGGGTTCTATTTTTGAATAAGTTAGGGGCCTAAACAGAAGAAAAAGAATCTATTCGTGAATACTTTCAAACCACCATGGACTGCGGGTTGATTTCTACAAAACTCAAGGGCTAAAGCGCAAATTGACCTCGGGTTGACTCGTAGCGGATTCTATAGATCTAATCTAACCCGTTAGATCTAGATATGACGGCTGGAAAGCGAGGGCAGCGCGGGGCGGTGGCACTAAGCACCGGCGGCGGGTCGGTGTGGCGGCGAGCAGCGGTGAGCAGTGGCACATTGTCAGGAAAAAATGCGTAAACGCGCTCCTGGCCTCGGTTTTGAGTGTGGTTTGCACTGGGAGATAGCGGGCATCACAGGTAACCAATCTAGAGGCTTTGGGGGCGGCAGAATCAGCCGGAGCGGCGGCACGGTGGCGAGTGGCGGCTCGTGATCGACAGTGAGGTCTCGCGGCCGCGAGGAAGCATGGGAGAGTGGGAGAAGCGGCGGGTGAGTATCCTCACCCCAATGCGAAGCTCCTGGAGCGCTTGTTCATCGGCAGGAAACGGCGGAACGGCGGCGCGGCGAGCTCCCAAAGCTCGACAATGGCGGTGGTGGAGGTCGGGATACTAGGGTTTTCCCGGGCGGCGGCTGCGGCTTGGGGATGAGGAGCTAGGGCATAGGGTGTTTAAATAGGGACGTGCTAGGCACTTGGGCGTGCGGGCCCGTGGCCCCGCACGGCGGATGTCCACCGGACTCGGGTGCGGGTCCGAGCCGGACGCGCGCCTGAGGTCGGGGACGACCCTAACAGGTGGACCCCGCCCATCAGCAAGAGAAGGAGGGGGAGGAAAGGAAGGCGGGCCGTGCGGTGCGACCTGGGCTGGGGAGCGTTGCTGGGCCGCGCGGAGGAAAGGAAAGAGGGAAAGAAAGGCTGCCTGGTTGGGCCATGCGGGAGAGAAGAGAGAGGTGGGTGAGGCCAGCTGGGCTGGGCCGCGCATTGGGAGAGAAAGAAAGAGTGAAGGCTGGTTGGGCTGGGCTGCAAGTGAAGAAAAAGAGAGGGAAAAAGAAAAGAGAAGTGGGCCGGGCCCAACTAGAAAATTAGAGAGAAAAAGAAATGTATTTAAATGCATTTGAATTTGAATTTGAAGTTTAAATTCAAATGAAAGACAAATAATAAAACAATGCAATGGGCATGAAATGCACAAAACCTATAGTTCCTTATATTTCTTTTTATAGTTTATTAAATTGCTATTAATGCACAGTAAATGCTCTAAAATGAAAAGGAGGAATTATAACCTTATGGGTCCTAAGAGAATTCTACCAAAATTTATTTAAGTTTCTAATTTAAAAATTAGGGTGTTACAAACATACCCCCCTTAAAAGGAATCTCATCCTCGAGATTCGGTTGGGCTAGCAAAGAGCTGGGCAAATTCTGCCTGTAACTCGTCCTCTCTTTCCCAAGTAGCCTCATCCTCTGCATGGTGACTCCACTTAACCCTACACATCCATATCCTGTTACTCCGGGTGATTCTCTCTACTGTGTCCAGAATTATGACCGGGTGCTCTGTGTAAGTCAAATCATCCTGCACATCCAACTCCTCCAGTGGCAACTGTTCCTATGGTACCCTAAGACACTTCTTCAACTATGATATGTGGAACACATTGTGCACGTCTGACAGTCGTGTAGGTAGCTCTAGCTGGTAAGCTACGTTACCTTTCCGTTCCAAGATCCAGAACGGGCTAATGTAACGAGGTGACAACTTCCCTTTGACCTTGAATCTGCGCAAACCTCTAATAGGTGACACCTTTAGATACACATAGTTGCCTTCCTCAAAAGTCAACTCTCATCATCGATTATCTGCATAATGTTTCTACCTCGACTGAGCCACCTTCAAATTCTCACGGACAACCTGTACCTATCTTTCGGCCTCTTTAATGATCTCAGGCCCGAACAACTGACTTTCGCCTATCTCACTCCAATACAACGGAGTTCTGCACTTCCTGCCATACAATGCCTCGAACGGTGCCATCTTTAGACTGGCCTGATAGCTATTGTTGTAAGAGAACTCCGCGAATGGTAAACTTGTATCCCAACTGCCTCCATGTTTGAGGGCATAAGCCCTAAGCATATCTTCCAACACTTGGTTGATCCTTTCTGTAACATTCAGGTAATTAGAGATATAGACACTAGGTATTAGTGAGGTATATGTGTGCTTGCTATGATGTACGTGAGTTGTACAGGGAACTAGGGGTATATTTGTAATTTATAAAATATATAGGTCTTGAGTGTAATTTGGTAACTATAATACTAAGTGTCAAGTTTAAATGACCATAGGGAAGAAAGTGTAAAAGATGGGTTAAAACCTAAGAAAAATAGGCCCTTATGTGAAAATAAGGATCTATGTGTGATTAAAGCAAAAATTTAAGGGCTTACATGTAAAAGAATTGAAATGTAAAAGTAATATTCAGGGTTATTTAAGGAATAATATGTAAAAATACAGGTAATCATGACATTCTATGAAAATTTACAAACTTATCCAAAAATTGATCAAATTTAGGTGGGTAAAGACAAAGGTGATTTAAATTCCATCTTTGTTTGAAAAGTTAACATAAAAAGCTGTAAACTTTGAGTTTTTAAACTTGAGCCCTAAGCAATGTTGTAGAGTTTGAAAAACTCTACAACTTTCATGTTGAGCATTTTCTCATTTGACCTTTGTAGCAGTGAAAAATCTTAGTTTACTGAGAGGTCCTTGAACTTTCTAGAAATCTCAAACTAGTCCTCCGGACCCCCTCCCCTCTCTTCTTCTTCCTCGCGCACGTGGGCCCCTGCTCTGTTCTGCTCTGCCGCCGGCAGTGCTTCTCCTCCAGCCGCCGCTGTGCAGGCTATCGCCGTCCACCTCCTGCCTCCTCTGCATCCACGCGTCATCCTCTTCCCCTCCCGGTCCTGTTCCTATCCCCTGTTGGCCTCCTGCGCGCGCGCCACGACTTCCCCGAGCATCCGCCGGCCGCCACCTCCTCGTCACCGTGGAGAGCTCACCGAAGAGCCGTAACTCCCTATCTCTCACACGCAATAGCATCACCTTAACCCCTACGTTCTGTTTCTCCAGTTCCAGTGCCAATTCTCGAGCGCCCGACCCAAATTCCACCGCCGCCCTTTCTTCCTCCACTCCGGTGACCACGGGCCACCGTGGGCAGCGGTCATAGGCCATCCATTGCCCCCGCTAGCTTCTCCACAGGCTTTCCCGACCTCCACTCATGCTCCCTAGGCCCAGCCATCTCCCAATTTCCATCGAGGCATCCTCACCGACGGCCACCGTCCGCCGCCGCCTCCTGCTCCTCGTGGACAGCTCACTCCGAGCCTTCCCGCGCCACCACAACTCCCTAGCCAGCACCACATCATCACCCTGGAGCTCTACGACCACTTCGTGAAGTCTCTAGTGCCTTACATCTTCCTCCCGACGATCGCCGGTATTCATCCTCGCCGCCACCGCCACTGTCCTCGTCGATTACCCCTCATCCAACGCGTATACTCCCAATTGGTTGCACCTACACCTTCCCCACGACTCACTGAAGCTCGTGCGCAGGTTCCCTGCCGACGTTGACCGCCGGAGCCTCACCGTCGACGGTGACCTCTCCACCACCACCTCGGGTTCTCGTCGGGATCCCCTCTTCCGACCACCCCAGTCCACGACAAGAGGTGCACCCGAACCATCGTGAGTTCCTGAGTCTCCTCCTCCCCTCGGACCTCGCCGCCGGCGACCCTCCTCGCCGGAACACGGCTGTCCTTTCTTTGCTCTGCGTCTGTCTCTAGCCCCGGGACCTTGAGTTAGAAGAAATAGAAACCCAGGGGGTTATCTGCAAAACCAAAGACTCATATGAATAGTGCTGAAAGGACCCCTTTGTGTTATTTTGGTGCAAACTTTGAAATTCGGTATCAATTCAAGGAAAAATCACAAAATTACAAACAAAAATTTGTCAGAATCCTCTTTTTAAGATCTACAACTTTACTTAAAGGATGAAATCCAGTTTCTGAGTGTTTGATGCTTTAATTTAAATGTTAAGTTTACTTAGTTATAGACTTAGAAAACACATAGTAATTGATAGTAAAATGATAAAAATGTGAAACCAGTTGTGTTAGTTTTCTTTTGGCGTGTATAATTTAAGAAAAATAATTATCCTATTATTTAAGTAGCATTTTCTTAATATACAAGTTTATTTATGAATGATGCATAATTAACCTTAATAAATTAATATTTAAAGTTTTAAATGCTCAAAAGTTATGAAAATATTCTAGGGTTCTGTTCTTAAGTAATATAACCTGTTATTGAATTCCCAACCTAGGCTTTAGTTGTCAAGCAACAAAAATAAATTGGACATATTATAATAGGTCCATAATTTAATATTAACATAGGGTTCATATAAATACTTGGTATAGCAAATGAATAAAGCTTTTTAATATAGTTATTGGAAACCCACCCCAACTTGTTACCTTATGCCACTAGTTAGATGCTTAGTGTAGTTAACCCTGTTGTTTAGTGTATCTAGGTAAAATAATTAATACTCAATAAATGACTGCCCAGTGCAGGAATAGATTGCATTGGTAATAAATAAATTCTACTTTCTTTGGATTGCAACTTTATTGTGAAATAACATAAAGAATATGCATTCTTCAACTTATAGTTTTGCATATCATGTAGACTCGACTACTCTCGCCGACGGTGATTACGAAGTGGTTCTGGAACAAGGAGTAGAACCCACCGAAGATCTCGAGAACGCCGTCGGAGGTTTAACTGAAATTCCGAACCAAAGTTCGGACAACTTTGACCCTACTGCTCCCAATCCTATGCAAGAAGGCAAGCCCCGGATATAACCCACTATTTTATTTACACTGCAATTTATATCTATTTATATATTTTTATGCATTAAGTTCTTAGGAGTTGCTTGGAACCTTAGTTGCATAATTCCAGGAACCAATGTACTGAACACTAGAACTTGAGTTCGACTAGCTTTTATGCTAATAGGACCGGTAGAAGTCGAGTGATTTCCTGTCACTCGCACGATATAGGAGTTGTAATGTTTACATTTCTATTATCACTATAAGGATGACGGACGGGAGTTTTGTGAGGTATCATGGTTGAGATGATACCCCGTCTGTGTTGTTGAACTTGATAAGGTCGCAATGTGTGGTAGCGGTGGTTAAGCGTTTGAAAGTACTAGCCACATGCCATGAAATATGGTAAGCGGTAAGCCTAGTAACCAATCGGCCCGAAAAGTGGACATACCCCCCACCACATGTATTTGGTTCTTTTGGTTACTTGGTTCGACGTGTAGGAATACGTGTTGCTGGGCAACCAGGAGTACGGGTTTTGTAGTCGCGCTACAGACGTACGTCCTGCACTTTGGAAGTGCGTATGGCCCTGCACTCGCTTGTGGTGGCTCTGATCCACGAGTCGGAATGAAAGGCAAACGGTTGCTTCGGAATGACCCTTTGGTGTTCCAAGCGTGTGAGTTAGGTTTATCCTTGCAAGGTTGAATTCGATTCAGAATCGTCCGTTTCTCACGATGGTCGAGACTGCTTGATCCCTTTACCACATAGAGTAACAAGAGAAATGTTATGATTATCAAAGATGATGTTTGGTTAAAGATTTTACCATGCTTGAGTAGTATTAGGTGCTTACCTAGAATGAGTAATCAACTAGAACCTGAAAGCTAAAATTTGAAATTAAGGACCTACTCTTTGTTGCTTTTCAGCTGAAAACTCTACCCAAAACCTGAAAAGCCTGCATAAGTCTAGATATATGGCTAAGTATACCATGAGCGGGTAAGTCTTGCTGAGTATTAGCATACTCAACCTTGCTTTGTAACTATCTACTTCAGGTAATCCCCCTGATGAGCCAGCTTTCATTACACCGTGGCCATATCCCCTGCCTGATGGTTGGTCCGTGGAGTGGGATCCGTCCTCAGCCAACACAGATTCCACCAAGTGATATCGTGCCAGGGCTAGCATGATATCCGTAGTATCAACGTGTACAGTGTCCGTGTGTTCAAACTCCACTGCTGTAACCTAATACTTAAACCGTTTTGTAATAATGTCCCTTCTTTGGGAAACTAATGTTGCTTTTATGCACTAATGTAATATACCTGCCTGTGATGTAAAATGTAATGGCTTTTATATCTCTGGACTCGCCTTCATGCAAGGTACCTTGTTGGATCCTGCTTTCGGTGGTTTATCGGGACGTTACCCGACAGGCCAAAGGATTATACCATTTGAAGCACGAAATAGCCCTCAAGAGAGGACTCACGTACTTGAGCCGGTGTAATTCAGATTGGTTCTGCCACACTTTCTATCTGCCCATCGGTCTGCGGATGATAAGCGCAGCTGAAATTCAACTTCATGTCCATCGACTCATGCAACTTCTGCCAAAACCGAGATGTGAACTGAGTACCTCTGTCTGACACTATCTTCTTAGGTACCCCATGCAAACACACAATTCGGGAGATGTATAACTCTGCTAATCGTGCCCCTGTGTAGGTAGTCTTCACCAGTATGAAGTGAGCTACTTTGGTCAAACGATCCACTATGACCCATATGGAATCATAACCATCTCGTGTGCGTGGCAATCCCATGATGAAGTCCATACCAATTTCTTCCCATTTCCATTCTGGCACCTTCAATGGTTGTAACAAACCTGCTGGTCTCTGATGTTCTGCCTTGACCCTCTAATACACATCATATTGTGCCACATGAGCTGCAACATCACGCTTCATGCCATACCACCAATATCGCTTCAGGTCCTGATACATCTTGGTACTGCCCGGATGGATAGAATAAGCTGAGTCATGAGCTTCCTGTAAAATTTTCTCACGAAGATGATCCACATCGGGCACACATATCCTCCTTCGGAACCACATCGTTCCATGTTCATCTTCTGTGAAGTCAGGTGCCTTGCCTGCTTCTATCATCTCCTTTATCTCCTGAATCTTAGGATCCTCAAGCTGACCCTTCCGTATCTCTTGCTTGAGGGTCGGCTCGACCTCTATAGTGATTCCTTCCGTATGAGCAACGAACCCAAGATTGAGTCGTTCAAACTCTTCACACAACTCCCGAGGCATTTGGTTAACCATGGTCGCGTTCACATAACTCTTGCGACTCAAGGCATCGGCAACCACATTTGCCTTCCCTGGATGATAGTGTATCTCGAGATCATAATCCTTTATAAGCTCTAACCACCTTCGCTGTCTCAAGTTGAGGTCATTCTGAGTGAAAATGTACTTCAGATTCTTGAGGTCGGTGTATATCTGACACCTATGACCTAACAAATAGTGCCTCCATATCTTCAGAGCATGTATCACTGCTGCTAACTCCAAGTCATGTGTAGGATAGTTCTGCTCATGCTTCCTCAACTAACGAAACGCATATGCAATCACATGTCCCTCTTGCATCAACACACAGCCAAGACCCTGCTTAGAAGCATCACAGTAAATGTCGAAGCTCTTGTGAATATGCATAACCAACACTGGTGCGGTTGTCAACCTTTTTCTCAACTCATCAAAGCTGCTCTGACATGCCTCTGACCATACAAACTTCTTGTCTTTCTCTAGTAGTGATG
This sequence comes from Panicum hallii, assembly GCF_002211085.1. Taxonomy (NCBI): domain Eukaryota; kingdom Viridiplantae; phylum Streptophyta; class Magnoliopsida; order Poales; family Poaceae; genus Panicum; species Panicum hallii. The sequence goes on from NC_038048.1 coordinate 12,460,725, forward strand.
TAAGGGGTTTCACTATCTTAGAGGAGCCTTCGATAAACCTCCTATAATATCCCACGAGTCTTAAGAAACTCTGAATCTCCGACACTGTGGTTGGTGGTTCCCAATTCAACACATCTCTGACCTTACCTGGATCCACTGCAATACCTCCGCTTGTGATAACATGACCAAGGAATGAGTCCTCCTTCAACCAAAATTCACACTTGCTGAGCTTAGCATACAATTGATTATCTCTGAGTTTCTGCAGAATAAGCCTTAGATGTCCCTCGTGTTCCTCCTCATTCTTGGAGCACCAAAATATCATCGATGAACACCACCATGAACTTGTCAAGATACACCATGAACACCTTATTCATCAGATACATGAAGTAGGCTGGAGCATTTGTCAACCCGAATGACATGATTGTGTATTCAGTATTTGATAGTGAAAGCTGTCTTGGCAATATCTGAGGGTCATATCCTCAGCTCGTGATACCCTGACCTCAAATCAATTTTGGAGAATACTCTGGCTCCCTTCACCTGATCAAACAGGTCTTTTATATGAGGCAGTGGATACTTATTCTTGATGGTAACCTCACTCAAGGCTCTATAATCAACACACATCCTCTGTGTACCATCTTTCTTTTCAACGAATAACACGGGTGCTCCCCAAGGCGAGGAACTAGGTTGAATAAACTGTTTATCTAGCAATTCTTTTAACTATTTCTTAAGTTCTTCTAGTTCACCAACTGACATTCTATATAGTCTTTTTGCAATAGGTGCAGTACCAGGTAAAAGATCTATGATGAATTCAATGTCGCGTTCAGGTGGCATACCTGGCAAATCATGAGGGAAGACATCCGGGTACTTGCAGACAACTCTGTTGTTCTCAATTGAATCTACCGTCAACTGATTCACTGCACAGTCTGCTAACGATGGAAGTGTTGCAATGAACTCAAATCATTCACCTTCTGGGCTCGTGAGGAGCACTGACCTTTTCACACACTGAATCACTGCATCAACCTTACTCAGCCATCCCATCCCGAGTATGATATCTATCCCCTTGGAATCTAGCACCACAAAGTTTGCGCGAAATTCCCTGCCCACAATCTTGAAACTGACGCCTATGCACTGATACATGGCTTTCATATTTCCCCCAGTCGAACTAACTACCATGTGGTTGGACATGGAGTGCACGGGAATGCCATATTTTGCAACAAACTGAGCAGAAATAAAGGAATGCGATGCTCTAGAATCAAATAAAACTGATGCAGTGGCTGAGTTGATGAGGAACATACCAAATACCACGTCCTGAGCCTCCTGACTGGTCTCCGCGGCCACATGATTTACAGGCCTCCGGACGAAGTTCTGCTGACCCTTGTTGTTCTGTGGCGTCGGGTTGTTGTTCTTGGGCTATTGCTGTTGTGGAGTCTGCCTCTGTCCACTGTTGTTGAACTGGCCTGGAGTGTTCTGGGCATTTCCCTTGGGACAACGGTTGGCATAGTATCCCGCTTCACCACATCGGAAGCACGTGGTACCACCAGTGGAAACAGGGGTATTGTTCCTCATAGGTGTCCCAGTAGGGGTGCTCAGGCGATTCTGCGAAAAGTTGGGACGCTGCACGGACTGACCAGCACGCCGAGCTTGCTGCTGCTGTTGACCATGTTGGTTGGGGCGCTGGTACTGATTCTGCCCATAGTTGACACACTATCCTCCTAGGCGGAATGGTGTTCCTTGTGGGGGCATGAAACGAGGGCGGGAGTTGCTGCTGAACTGCCCTGATGACTCAAACTTTGTTTTCTGCTCACCCATCTCCTTGCGAGCATGCTCCACCAAGATGGCATTGTCCACCATCTTCTGAAAATTCTTGAAAGTATGCACCATCAACTGATACTTGATAGGACCAATCAGACCATCACTGAAATGATCCTGCTTCTCTGCGTCATCTGCTACATCTACGGGAGCATAGCGAGACAATTGGATGAACTTGTCCTAATACTCACTCACAGACATGGATCCCTGTTTCAACGCAAGGAACTCTTGCTTCTTGAGCTTCATCAGGCCCTTGGGTATGTGGTGCTCCCTGAATTGATTCCTGAACTCCTGCCAGGTGATAGTGTTGGGGGTGTCATGGGCTGCGGTGTAAGTATCCCACCAATCTACAGCGGTCCCTTTGAAAGCATCTAGGCCCCTAAATTGTGTTTTGGTAATTAATGACAACTATAAGTGGACTAACTGCTTCATTGAGGTTTATGAGAGTAGGATGGTCCATAGATGAATAGTTGAAAAGAAGCAAATGGTGCAACGATCTAAGAAGAGACTCAAAATGGACAGCTCAAGGCAAAGGTATAACATAGGGATTTTATTTTTGCTGGTCCAAAGAAGAGTAGAGAAGAACTCGACTGGGTTTTAGGCTAAATAGCCGTACTATTAAGAGGGGCCAATGTTCGTTTGCTCGGAAATTTGCTAAGTGCCTTATGATCGATTCTTTGCATTGCATACCTTGAGAAACATGGCACATGAGAGAAAAGATGCACACATAACAAGGTTTCCTGCACTTCACGCCTGAACTGGACAGTCCGGTTCGTTAGTCCGGACAGTCTGGCACCCCCGGACAGTCCGGTTGCTTACATCGGACAGTCCAGTTTATCTCCAACTTCTGAGACAGAAAGTTTCGTCCAACTGGACTGTCCGGTCCTGTATGGCGAACTGTCCGGTTAGGCTGTAATGGCTAGTTCTTGCCACACCGTTTTTGCAACAATTGACCATTGGGGGAGCTGGCGGACTGTCCGCAAATATTGTAGAAAACCCACCAACTCCTCCAAATGGCTAGTTTGTGTTGGTAGGCTATATATACTCACCCCTTGACTGCATGAGAGCTCTCTTGGCACTTGAGAAAGACACTAGAACATCCTTGAGCTCTCATTCACTCATCTCTCACTCACCATTGCTTAGTGATTGCATTCTTGTGAGTTAGAGAGTGTTTAGTGCATTGCATCAAAGAGGTTGATCATTGAGGCACTAGTGGGATTCCAAGCAAGCATCGTTGGCTTGTTACTCTTGGAGGTTGCCGCCTCCTAGATGGCTTGGAGATCGTGTGAGCCACCGAGCACTTAAAAGGAGATTGTGAAGGTGCCGTGGCTAAGTTTGTGAGAGGTTGAGCTCGCCTTGCCGGAGCGGTGAAGAGCATCCTAGTGGAACCGAGGTTTAGAGAGGTTCTTTGATCAATTGGCTCAAAGACTAAGTGAAGACTTGGTAGAGGAGCAATTGAGTTCATTGAATCCACCTCAACGTGGATTAGGGGTGACCGGCAAGTCATCGACACCACGAGATAAATTGTTGTGTCTTGAGTATTGGTTCTTATCTTGCAATTCTTTACCGCATCTACTCTTGTGCAAGTTTACATTCCTAGATTCTAGCTTTGTTTGATCACCCTAGGTTGAAAACCCAACTTAGCTCAACTTAGGCTAGAAATTTAATTCTCTTGTTGTACTAATTAAATTTCTCCTAACTGCTTTGTTTTTAGTTAAAACCGTCTATTCACTCCCCCTCTAGCCGGTGTCCTTGATCCTACAAGTGGTATCAGAGCTGTAGACTCCAATTTATAAGGATTTAACCATCCCGGAGTACGACTAATGGCTCTAGAGGGAAATAATCATTTGGGGAAACCTCCATGCTTTGATGGGAACAATTATGATTATTGGAAGACTAGGATGACGGCTCATCTTAAGGCAATGGGAAGGAAAATATGGAAAATTATGATTGAAGGTTATGTGATCTTAGATGAGGAGACTATGACCAAGCAAGATGAGGAGAATGAGCTATTAAATGATCAAGCCGTAAATGTGTTGTATAGTGCTCTTGATATTGGGGAATTTAACCGAGTCAAAGGACTTGAAAGTGCTCATGGGATATGGGAGAAACTCGAGGAAATTCATGAAGGTTCAAACACCGTCAAAGAGGCAAAATTGTACATCTTCAAGAGCAAGTTTAGTGAGTTTGCTATGAATAAGGATGAAGATGTGCCTAGAATGTTCAATCAGTTAAATGATTGTGACATTCAGGCAATTAGAAATATAGACACTAGGTTTTAGTGTGAAAAGTATATGTTTGCTATAGTGTATGTGTATAGCACAAAGGAATAGGGGTATAATTGTAATCCTATAAAATATAGGTCCTTAAGTGTTAATTGGGGTAAAATGGGAGATAGCATTCAAACCTAGGGAAAATATAACACTAAGTGTTAAATCTATATCACCATAAGAAAGAAAGTGCAAAAGATAGGTTAAATCCTAAGAAAAATAGATCTTTAAGTGATAGCAGGGGCCTAGATGTGATTAATGTAAAAATATGGGTCCTTTTATGCAAAATAGGTGAAATATGGAAGTAACTTTCAAATTTACTTAAGGGCCAAAATGTTAGAATACAAGTCATCATGATATCCCATGAAAACTTGCAAACATATCCAAAATTATATCAAATCCACTTTGGTAAGGACAAAAGAAATCAAATTCCACCTTTACTCAAAAATTTAACATGTAAAGCTATAAACTTTGGCTTTTTGAACTTGAACCTTAAAACAATATTGTAGAGTTTGAAAAACTCTACAACTTTCATTTTGGGCATTTCCTCATTAGACCCCTACATCAGTGGGAAATCTTTCTTTACCAAGCACGTGCTGCCCTCTCTTCTTCTTCCTCGGGCACGTGCTGCCTTGCTCCATTTCTCCTGCTGCCGGCGCAGAGCCCCCCACTGGCTGCCGCTCTGCCGCCGCCGCTCCACCTCCTGCTTCTCCTCCTTCCACGCATCTTCCTCTCCCCAATCCCGGCTCTATTCCCCTCCTTGCTGCCCTCCTCCACGCGCGCCACGGCGTCCCGAGCCATTCGCCGGCTGCCACGCACCTCACCGCCGTTGCCAGCTCCTGCTCGCACGTGTAACGCCCCTCCTGGCCTTAAGGCATGCTCAACTGTTGCTTTGCGACTTGCTTTACTTCCCCGAGCACCCTAGGCCGCAGCATTTCCTCTTCCCCGAGCTCGATCCCTCATTGGACCTCCGCCGCCCCCACTGCCCACCGTCGACAGCCACCGCTGCCGTCGCTCCGCCCCAATCCAGTGCTCCCACAACACCGCAGTGATCCACTGGTGCTCTACAGCCCGTCCAATTTCATCCTCCCGCCTCCACACCTCGTCTTCCACAGCTCCGGCTAGCTCGAATTCTGCCGCCGCCTCCTGCTCACCATGGGCAGCCCACTCCGAGCCCTCCCGCGCCACCACAACCCCTTAGCTAGCACCACATCGACCCCATGAAGCTCTACGACTCCTCCTGTGGCAGAACCAACCTGAATTACACCTGCTCAAGTACGCGAGTCCTCTCTAGAGGGCTACCTCGTGCTTCAAACGGTATAATCCTATTGGCCTGTCAGGTAACGTCCCGATAAACCACCGAACGCAGGATCCAACAAGGTACCTCACACGAAGGTGAGTCCAGAGATATAATGCCATTACATTTTACACCAGAGGCAGATATATTACAAAAATTTACAAAGCATTCTCAGTTCCCAGTGAAGGGAGATTATTACAAAACAAGTTTAAGTTTTAGTCGAAGCAGCGGAGTTTAAAAATGTAAACATAGTATACGTCGTTATTACAGATATCATGCTAGCCCTGGCACGATATCACTCGGTGGAATCTGTGTTGGCCGGGGACGGATCCTATTCCACGGACCATACATCAGGCAAGGGGTAGGGCCACGGTGTAATGAACGCTGGCTCATCACGAGGATTACCTGAAGTAAATCAACAAAGCAAGGCTGAGTATACTAATACTCAGCAAGACTTACCCGGAATTGGGTATATCTTAGCCCATAACTAGACTCATGAAGGCTTTTAGCTTTAGATAAAGTTTTTAGCTGAAAAGCAACAAAGAGTAGATCCTTATTTTCAACTTTTAGCTTTCAGGTTCTAGTTGATTAACCATTCTAGGTAAGCACCTATAACTATTTAAACATGGTAGAATCTTTAATCAAACATCAGCTTCATAATCACAAGGTTGCTCTTGTTACTCTATGTGATAAAGGGGGTAAGCAGTCTCATTCATCGTGAGAGGCGGACGATTCTGAATTGAGATTCAACCCTTGCAAGGTAAACCTAACTCACACGCTTGGAATACCAAAGGGTCATTCCGAAGCAACCGTTTGCCTTTCATTCTGACTCGTGGATCAGGGCCACCACAAGCGACTGCAGGTCATACGCACTTCCAAAGTGCAGGACGTACGTCTGTAGCGCGACTACAAAACCCGTACTCCTGGTTGCCCAGCTAAAGTAACAAAGTCGAAGCAAATACATGTGGTGGGGGTATGTCCACTCCTCGGGCAGATTGGTTACTAGGCTTACCGCTTACCATATTTCACGGCATGTGGCTAGTACTTTCAAATGCTTAACCACCGCTACCACACACTGCGGCCTTATCAAATTTATCAACACAGACGGGTATCATCTTGACCATGATACCTCATAAAATTCCCGTCTGTCATCCTTATAATGATAACAAGAATATAAACATCACAATTCCTATATCGCACGAGTGACAGGAAATCACTCGACTTCTACCGGTCCTATAAGCAGAGCAACTATTCGGACTCAAGTTCTAGTGTTCAATACATTGGTTCCTGGAACAATGCAACTAAGGTTTCCAAACAACTCCTAAGAACCTAATGCATAAAGATATATATAAATAAATAATATAGGTTGCAGTATAATAAAGTAGGGGTTATGTCCGGGGCTTGCCTTCGCTGGTGGGGTTGGGGTTAGTCAAATTAATATCTTCCGAACCGGGGTTCGGGGCTTCAGAGAATTCCGCGATGAGACTTCCGGGGTCTTCAGAACAAGCTCCTTCTGGTTCCGGAATCAGTTGATAATCCCCGTCAGCGAGAGTGGTCGAGTCTATATGAGATGCAAAGTTACAAGTTATGAAATGCATATACTTTTATGTTATTTCACAATAAAGTTGCAATCCAAACGAAAGAACATTACATTTCGACAAATAACCTAACTACCCTGCACTGGGCAGTCATTTATCGAGTATTAACTAAACTAACTAGTTTCGTTAGGCAACAGGGTGGGTTATCCTAATCATCCGATTAACTATAATAGGTAGTGTATCAGATTACTATAAGCAACACTAAATACACTTAACAAACTCTATTTATTTTATTAATTAAACATTGTAATTAATCTTAGGTTATTACTTAATTATGGCTAACTTGGATTAATTAACCAAATCTTAAATTAAGAAAAATAATTAATACTTATGAAAATTATCATAGGTGGGTTTTATTGAAACTTTACTCTAAAAGAAACTAAGCCACAAAATTAAACAAAATTATAATTGGAAATTCAAGATATAATTATAACTGGAGTTTTACACTAAAACTAGGGTTCAAAATTTAAGAACATCATGAATTACTTAAGACTAATATTCCAGAAAAGTTTCATAATTTTTCATGCATAATAATTATTATTTATAAATTACCTTTGAATTTAAGCTTGAAACTTATAACTGAAGTTATATTAGGGTTCTGATTCTCAAATTTTTATCTTAGATTACCCCTGTTGTAACAAAGCAAAGTTAAATTTTTCAGCCCTAAATATGAAGGAACACATTTGGAATTAAATTAAGTAACTTTTATCAACATATAACAAAAAGTACTCGAAATCTAAGAAAATGAACAGTAAAGTACTCGAAGTTTTTACACAGAGTTACACATATCACATAAAATCTAGGTTCCAAATTTCAGCTTTAACACATGCCTACAACATGAGATACAATTAAAACACTTATTTTCTAATATTTAATCTACATCAGAAAATATACACCTACAGCTCAAACTTCCTAAACAAAAGTAGTCGAATTTGACTTAAGGATTCCAACAAAATTTAGTTTGCATTTTTATGATTTTTCCTCGAATAGATACAGAATTTCTAAGTTGACAGCCTAATTTACACAAAGGGGTCCTTCGGTACTATTCCTCTGAGTCTAAGGCTATGCACAAAACCCCCTGGAGTTTTGATTCTTCTCAACCGAGGTCCTTAAGCCGGAAGCCGAGCAGAGCAAGGGAGGGGCGGCCGTGTTTCGGCGACGGTGGTCACCGGCGGCGAGGTCCAAAGGCAGGGAAAGGCTCAGGGACTCACGGTGGTCTTGTTGCGCTACTTGTCGAGGACTGGGATGGCCGGAGAGAGAGATCTCGACGAAAGCCCGAGGCGGTGGCGGAAAGGTCACCGTCGATGGCAGTGCTCCGGCGGTGAACGTCGGCAGCAAACCTGCGCACGAGCTTCAGTGAGACACGGGGAACGTGTACGTGCAACCAATTGAATGAAAACGTGCTGGATCAGAGGTGACCGACGGAGACAGAAGCGGCGGTCGATGAGGAAGAACGCCGGCGAGCGTCGGGGAGGTGCGGTAGTGGATTAGAGAGCCAATGAATGGGTCAGGGAGCTTCAGGGTGATGATGTGGTGCTGGCTACGGTGTTGTGTTGGCATGGAAAGGCTCGAGTCGAGCTGTCCACGATGAGGCTGAGGGCGGCGGCGGCGGCGCTCGTCAGGAACGAAGCTCCGGTGGAAATTGGAGGACAACAGTTGGTCATCGAGCATGAGCAAGCAACGGGGAAGCTTGTACAAGTGTTGATTGGGGCGGAGAGGGTCCGGTGTGGGCTGCCCACGGGCGTGCCGTGCGCGGCCGGAGCGGAAGAGGACGGCGGCGGCGAAGTGTGGTTTGGGCGCTCGGAATTGGACTCTGGAACGGGAGGAATAGAACGTAGGGATGAGGGAAATGCTACTGCGCACGATAGAGAGGGAGTGAAGGCTCTGGGGTGAGCGTTCCACGGCAACGAGGAGGTGGCGGCCGGCGGTGGCTCGGGGTCGTCGTGGCGCACGCGTGAGGCCAGGAAGGGAGGGGACAGCGGCGGGGGAAGCAAGGGGCGACACTTGGGCACGTTTAGAAGCTGGAGGTGGAGCTCAGGGTCCTGTGCCGGCGGTCAGCGGCGGAGGCAGAGCGGAGCAGAGAGAGGGAAGCGGCGGTGCCAGAGGTAGAAGAAGCAGGCAGGAGTCAGAAGGACCTGTTCGTGATTTCCAAGAGTTCAGGGACCCTTCTATAAACTAAAATTTCCCATTGATACAAAGGTCAAATGAAAAAGTGTTCAACATGAAAGTTGTAAAGTTTTTCAAACTCTACAACATTACTTTAGGACTTGGGTTCAGAAACTCAAAGTTTACAGCTATTTGGATTATATTTTGAAACAAGATGGGATTTAAGTTAAATTTATCTTTGCCCACCTAAATTTGATTAAATTTTGGGCCTGTTTACAAACTTTCTGACCTGTCATGATTACTTATATTTTTACACCTTAACCCTTAAGTAAATTTGAATTTGACTTTTATATTCCAGCCATGACATATGTAACCCTTATATTTGTGTTAATTACACATAGACCCTTGGTTTCATACAAAGTCTATTTCTTTTAGGTTTTAACTTAATATTTGTACTTTTCTTCTCTATATTCATTTGAATTTGACATTTAAGAGCATTTTCACACAATTGCACATAGGAATTTATAAAATTCATAATTTACAAATATACCCCTAGTTCTCTATACAAACCATAACATACATATGACTCGCTAACACCTAGTTTCTATATTTCTAATTACATGAATGTTACAGCCTTCCCCCCTTAAAAAGAATCTCGTCCCGAGATTCCGAAGCTGAACAGAATCGGGTAATTAGATTTGGGGATTGGCTTGAAGGAAGTCTGGGAAATTTCGTTGAAGATAAAACTCTGTTTTCCAAGTCGCTTCTTCCTCGGTGTGATGATCCCATAAGATTTTGTACATCTTAATTGCCCTTCCTCTGGTAAGTCTTTCCTTGGTATCCAGGATTTGAAGAGGTTGTTCGATGTACGATAGATCGGGTTCAATCTCAATGGCACATGTCTCAACGATTTCCGTGGGTACTTTGACACACTTCTTAAGTTGAGAGACATGGAAGACATCATGAATAGCCGCCAATTGAGATGGAAGGCGAAGTTTGTAAGCCACTGGGCCACAAACATTGAGAATTTTGAAGGGTCCGACATATCGAGGTGCTAACTTCCCCTTTATGCCGAAATGTTGGACACCTTTGGTAGGAGACACTCGAAGATAGACAAATTCTCCTACTTGGAATTGCAAAAGTTTCCTCCTCTTATCCGCGTAGCTTTTCTGTCTAGACTGAGCGGTTTTGAGATTGTCTTGAATAATCTTGACCTTATCTTCGGCTTCAACGACTAAGTCTAGTCCGAAGATTTTGCGTTCCCCGGTTTCAGACCAACTCAAAGGAGTTCGGCATCTTCGACCGTATAACGCTTCGAAAGGAGCCATTTGAAGACTAGCTTGATAACTGTTGTTGTAAGCAAATTCAGCTAGAGCAAGGCACTTGTCCCAACTTGTACCATAGTGAATAATACAAGCTCGGAGCATGTCTTCAAGAATTTGATTAACTCGCTCAGTCTGCCCATCAGTCTGGGGATGATACGCAGAGCTTCGAATCAATTTGGTTCCTAGAGCTGATTGCAATTGCTCCCAAAATCGTGCAATAAATTGGGGCCCTCGATCAGAGATGATGGTTTTTGGAACCCCATGCAATCGAACGATTTGTTCCAGATAGACTTCGGCATACTTCTTAGCAGAGTAAGTGGTATGCACAGGAAGAAAATGAGCTGTTTTTGTGAGTCTATCAATGATTACCCATATGGAGTCATGCTTTTGAGATGTGTTGGGAAGACCGACAATGAAATCCATGCTAATGTCTTCCCATTTCCATGACGGAATGGGTAGTGGTTGAAGTGTACCAAAAGCTTTTAAGTGGCTAGCTTTGACTCTCTGGCAAGTGTCACACTCAGATACATATTTGGCAATTTCTCTTTTCATTCTGGTCCACCAAAAATGTTGTCGTAGGTCTTGATACATCTTGGTGCTACCAGGATGAATAGAGAATTTGGACAAATGTGCTTCATCAAGGATTTGCTTGCGAAGTGGATGATCTTTAGGTACAACAATGCGATTGTTGAACCATAGGACTCCTTGATGATCAGTGTGAAAACACCTATATTTAGCTTCTCCCTGGGATAGCTTTGATTTGATAATTTTAACACCCTCATCATGGAGTTGAGACATGATAATTTTATCTTGGAGGGTAGACTCAATAGATAACAGATTCAGACTACCTTGAGGAATGATCTCTAGATTGAGTTTTCTCATTTGATGGCAAAGAGTGTCACTAAAGGTGGATACGGATAAGCAGTGACAATGTGACTTGCGGCTAAGTGCATCCGCAACCACATTAGCTTTGCCCGGATGATAGTGTACCTCAAGGTCATAGTCTTTAATCAATTCTAACCAACGCCTTTGCCTTATATTTAAGTCAGCTTGAGTGAAGATATACTTGAGGCTCTTATGGTCAGTGTAGATATTACACTTAGCACCCATAAGATGATGTCTCCAGATCTTGAGAGCATGGATAACTGCTGCCAATTCAAGATCATGCGTCGGATAGTTTTGTTTATGAGTCCGAAGTGCTCGGGATGCATAGGCAATAACCCGGTTGTTTTGCATAAGGACACAACCAAGGCCAATTCCAGAAGCATCGCAATAGACATCAAAAGGCTGAGTATTATCTGGCTGAGCTAGTACTGGAGCAGTCGTCAGAAGTTTTCTTAAGGTGTGAAATGCTTCCTCACACCTATCATCCCAACAGAATTTAACTTCTTTCTTAAGTAGCTCAGTCATGGGTTTAGCTATCTTGGAGAAGTCTGGAATGAATTGGCGATAATATCCCGCCAATCCAAGGAAACTTCGGATTTGATGGACTGAAGTGGGAGGGTTCCAGTCCATAACTTCTTGAACTTTGGTTGGATCAACCGATATGCCTTCACTAGAGATAGTATGTCCCAAAAATTTCACACAATCCAGCAAGAATTCACATTTCGAGAATTTGGCATAAAGGCGATGATCACGTAGTCGTTGAAGAACGACACATAAATGATCAGCATGGTCTTCTTTGGTTTTGGAGTATATCAAAATGTCATCGATGAAGACCACGACGAATTTATCGAGTTCTGGCATAAATACGGAATTCATGAGATACATGAAATATGCCGGAGCATTAGTGAGTCCAAATGACATAACCAGATATTCATAAAGTCCATATCTGGTTGAGAAGGCCGTTTTAGGAATGTCACTAGGCCTGATTTTAATCTGATGATAACCAGAGCGTAAATCAATCTTAGAAAAGACCTTTACTCCAGCTAGTTGATCGAACAAGATGTCAATGCGGGGAAGAGGATACTTATTTTTGATAGTAACCGCATTGAGTGGACGGTAATCGACACATAGCCTTAGGCTATCGTCTTTCTTCTTGACAAAGAGAGCAGAACAACCCCAAGATGAGGCACTTGGACGTATATATCCCTTATCAAGAAGATCTTGGAGCTGAATTTTCAGTTCTGCTAATTCATTTGGAGGCATGCGATACGGCCTCTTCGAAATAGGAGCAGTGCCCGGTTGAAGTTCAATGATAAACTCGATGTCTCTATCTGGTGGCATTCCAGGCAAGTCATCTGGAAAGATATCAGGGTATTCACATACTATAGGGATATCCTTGACTTGGATATTTGTGATGGTATAAGTGCAAGGATGCAGACATTCTGGCTGTGGCAGATAAAGGGTGGTGATCCCATAGTATGGTGAATCAATTTCAACAACTCGGAAAGAAATATCTAGCCGTACTTGATGTTTAGTCATCCAGTAGGTCCCAAGTATAACATCAATACCCTCTAAACTGAGTAAAACCAAATCAGTTTTAATCTCTTTATTACCTAACTGAAGTGGCACATTTCTACTCATTTGGTTGGAGGTGATTTTTCCTCCAGGGGTAGAGATCATATATGCCCCTTGAGTGAAACAAGGATCAAGTGCTATCCGGGTACCACAGTTGTTACTAATAAAGCTATGTGTTGCTCCGGAATCAAATAAAGTAACAACTGGTTTATGGTGAATAGAAAATGTGCCTAACATGATGGGAACTCCATCTGGAAGTTCTGCAAGAGTGGTGAAGTTAATCTGTCCTTGCCGGACTTGCATCACCGGCTTCTTGCCCTTGTTCGGGTTTCCCTGGGTAGAGCTCTGCCCTTGATTAGGTTTCTTAGGCCACGGGCAATCTCGGATGAAATGATCCGCACTTCCGCAATTGAAGCAGCGATAATTGCTGCCTCTCTGTGGCACTTGTTGAATATTTGGCCGTTGGCCAGGTTGTTGTGCTTGTTGCGGGGGAACGGGAGGTCTATACCTTCCTTGCTGTTGAGGCGGCCTGAAAACCAATCTACCCGTTGGGGCATTGCGCTGTGGTGCTTTGGGCGGCGTATTGGGAATAATCCGATACCTCGGTGGTTGAGCACTCGAGGGTCCAGCAGGGTTCTTCCGCTTTTTCTCGGCATAATGCGCCACTATGCAATCTTCTTGAGTTAAGGCCATATTAACCAACTCACTGAAAGTATTAGCCCTCACAAGATTCAAGCGTTCCTTGAGTTTGGTGTTAAGGTCCCGATGGAAACGATCTTGTTTCTTAGCATCGTTATCCGCATGATACCCCGCATATTGGCACAGATGATTGAAATTCTATGCGTACTGGAAAACTGTACTGGTGCCTTGAGTAAGAGCCAGGAATTCATTCAATTTCCGCTCCAGCAATCCTGCTGGGATATAGTGGGCTCTGAAGGCTGTCCGAAACTCATCCCAAGTAATAACATGCCCTGCAGGTTGCATGGCATAGAAATTGTCCCACCAGATCCGAGCAGCACCACGGAGTTGTTGGGCAGCAAAGGAAGCTTTGCTAGAGTCCGCACATGGTATTGTCAGTAAAGCAAACTTCGATTCGATGATATGGAGCCAAGCATCGGCATCCAAAGGTTCTTCGGCCTTACTGAAAAAGGGCGGCTGAGTACTGAGGAAATCTTGGTAACTAGCCACAGGAGGATTGCGATCATCACGGCCTCCTCGGAATTGTTGATGCTGCTGGTTCTGCTGTGCTTGAACCAGCAAGTTAAGCAACTCCGTTTGCCGAGCCATAACTTCGGCAAGGTTGGGAGGAGGTGGTGGCGGTTGTTGAGAACCGCTGGCCTGATCAGCCCGGAAACCTTTCGGGGTTCCGCGTGTGGCTCCAACCATCTGAAATAAAGGAGATGTCCATCATTAACCATATAGCCTTACTCCCAATTTCAGAAGACACAACTCTTTAGATAAACAATGCATACATTCCATTCAATCATCTCATTTTAGAATTTAAAGATAGTGAACAAGATGATAAAACAGGAAGTTATATTACATCACTGACTCGGATAGTTCTCCACATCACACGTCCGAAAGTTCACTACGCAGGCCATCTAAGTTACAACAAATGGCGCGAGGTCTAGATAAGCTACTAACTACTTAAGTTATTACATTCCCTTGGATTACATCTCGAAAGTCGAGGATTTACTAAAAATCGTCGAAGTTGCCTACAGAAGACTGATTGCCAGAGGGAGAGTGATAGGGACTGAGAACGGGATCCCCGTGTTCAGAATCAATCTCTGAAACACCCTCAATCTCTTCTGGATCTTCTTCTTCTTCAGGTACTATGGGTATAGCGGGAAGTATCGGTTGCTGCTGCAATTCCTCAATGTGAGCCTGGGCATCATCCGCTTCAAGTATCAGATCATGAATTTGCTCCTATAGAAACTCAATAACAGCGTCGCGCTGAGTGATAATATGATCACTCTCATTGATCTGATCTTCTCGATGAAGAATTGTTTCATCCTTTGCTGCAATAATTTCATCCTTTGTGTCACCAAAGCTTGTAATTCTTCTATTTGGGTTACTTGATGGTCAGCATTCCGATAGTGGCTTTGAGCCACTCCAGTTATCTGACTCACCCCATGACGCAGTAGCATCTGGTAATGATATTGCACATCCATAAACCTGGTAATGATACGGACGGTTTCTTCAGCCAGATCTCCTAGCAAATGACCATGATGGTCTGTCCGAAAATCCCAGTCCAAATTACCCGGGTCTATGGTAGGAAATAACCCAATAGGATATGCGGCAACTTCAATCGGATTCTGATTGCAGAAAAGTTTGATAGCTTCTAAAGCAGCAGTTTCAAGAGTATCCACTAGACGATATCCAACCACTTACACTTCTATGGGAGGCCATAAGGAGCGGAAAGGGTGTTGAGGGATTATCATCTTAACCCGACATCGTGGAACTCCTTCTTCGCGATATTCCACCCCATCGTATTGAGGAGGTTCTGTATAATAAAACATACTTAAGGATTCCCACAAGAGACGAGGAAACCCTTCCCAATGTAAACCATTGGTGTGAAAGTGCCCATTCCTGATCCCAAAAGGCATTGGAAGGAGCAGCCATCTGCGACAACAATGCAAATGGTAAGATATTTTTACCCTGTTGAGCATTTACAAGGTAAAATGGATTAAGATAGCTGATTCTGATAACAGCAAAGGCTGGAAATCAGATGGATACCTAAGATACTCAACTAAAGATTCTTACTTACCCAAACTAAGAAAAAACAACATGTACCTAATTTTCAGATAACAAATAAGTATGCATTAATTTTGTTGATTAGTGTATTATGCATGCACGCACTAATCGACCTCTCAACCAAAAATTAACTGCCAAGTAATCTTGGTCTTACGTGGTTAGTTACGGTGGCACAATATAAATACGTCTCTCACTATTAACTAGTCGATAGGTCCTATCCGTCCTAGTTTCGGAATCGTGGTTAGTGTACCTGCAGAAAACCACAATGCATATATATATATATATCCAATGAACCTTTCATGCCAGCATGTCATGAAAGCGTCCCCATTCATTACTGCTTACTATAGAAACAGCATCTGTACAATTACCGCCGTACAGACAACGTTAACATATGTTATTGAATAACGTATTCACGGGGGTACCGCAAAATGCGGGGGTATGAACAGCGATCGCCATACCCTGCGCCGAACCATATACTCAAGTCAACCGAAATTGGTACATTGGTAGCATCTCAAGTAGGCCACTGCTTGAGAAACAGCGTTCGGTTCGCATCATCGACAGGAAGGCCAAGCTCCCTCAGTTGGCTGAGGATCCTTACCTTCTTACCTCACGATCGAAGATGTCGTTACAAAAAGTAAAGTTGAATTGTGCATGAAATTAAGTTTCAACAGAAAAGTAATGCTGGAAGTTAGAGTCATACATATATATATTACAGCCACCTCTAATTCCCTTAATAACATTACCCTAGGGCTTACGTACTATACATAATCCTTAACGAACCACCGTAGTTTGCAAATACTTGATTAATCAATTTTTATACTAAAAATTACTTTTTAAGGCTAATTATATCTCCAGGGTACACTTGTTAGCTCTGATACCAGCTGTGGCAGAACCAACCTGAATTACACCGGCTCAAGTACGCGAGTCCTCTCTAGAGGGCTACCTCGTGCTTCAAATGGTATAATCCTATTGGCCTGTCGGGTAATGTCCCGATAAACCACCGAACGCAGGATCCAACAAGGTACCTCACACGAAGGTGAGTCCAGAGATATAATGCCATTACATTTTACACCACAGGCAGATATATTACAAAAATTTACAAAGCATTCTTAGTTCCCAGTGAAGGGAGATTATTACAAAACAAGTTTAAGTTTTAGTCGAAGCAGCGGAGTTTAAAAACGTAAACATAGTATACGTCGTTATTACAGATATCATGCTAGCCATGGCACGATATCACTCGGTGGAATCTGTGTTGGCCGGGGACGGATCCCATTCCACGGACCAACCATCAGGCAAGGGGTAGGGCCATGGTGTAATGAACGCTGGCTCATCAGGAGGATTACCTGAAGTAAATCAACAAAGCAAGGCTGAGTATACTAATACTCAGCAAGACTTACCCGGAATTGGGTATATCTTAGCCCATAACTAGACTCATGAAGGCTTTTAGCTTTAGATAAAGTTTTTAGCTGAAAAGCAACAAAGAGTAGATCCTTATTTTCAACTTTTAGCTTTCAGGTTCTAGTTGATTAACCATTCTAGGTAAGCACCTATAACTATTTAAACATGGTAGAATCTTTAATCAAACATCAGCTTCATAATCACAAGGTTGCTCTTGTTACTCTATGTGATAAAGGGGGTAAGCAGTCTCATTCATCGTGAGAGGCGGACGATTCTGAATCGAGATTCAACCCTTGCAAGGTAAACCTAACTCACACGCTTGGAATACCAAAGGGTCATTCCGAAGCAACCATTTGCCTTTCATTCCGACTCATGGATCAGGGCCACCACAAGCGACTGCAGGTCATACACACTTCCAAAGTGCAGGACGTACGTCTGTAGCGCGACTACAAAACCCGTACTCCTGGTTGCCTAGCAACATGTATGCCTACACGTCGAACAAAGTAACTAAAAGAAGCAAATACATATGGTGGGGGTATGTCCACTCCTCGGGCCGATTGGTTACTAGGCTTACCGCTTACCATATTTCACGGCATGTGGCTAGTACTTTCAAACGCTTAACCACCGCTACCACACACTGCGGCCTTATCAAATTCATCAACACAGACGGGTATCATCTTGACCATGATACCTCATAAAATTCCCGTCTGTCATCCTTATAATGATAACAAGAATGTAAACATCACAATTCCTATATCGCACGAGTGATAGGAAATCACTCGACTTCTACAGGTCCTATAAGCAGAGCAGCTATTCGGACTCAAGTTCTAGTGTTCAATACATTGGTTCCTGGAACAATGCAACTAAGGTTTCCAAACAACTCCTAAGAACCTAATGCATAAAGATATATATATAAATAATATAGGTTGCAGTGTAATAAAGTAGGGGTTATGTCCGGGGCTTGCCTTCGCTGGTGGGGTTGGGGTTAGTCAAATTAATATCTTCCGAACCGGGGTTCGGGGCTTCAGAGAATTCCGCAATGAGACTTCCGGGGTCTTCAGAACAAGCTCCTTCTGGTTCCGGAATCAGTTGATAATCCCCGTCAGCGAGAGTGGTCGAGTCTATATGAGATGCAAAGTTACAAGTTATGAAATGCATATACTTTTATGTTATTTCACAATAAAGTTGCAATCCAAACGAAAGAACATTACATTTCGACAAATAACCTAACTACCCTGCACTGGGCAGTCATTTATCGAGTATTAACTAAACTAACTAGTTTCGTTAGGCAACGGGGTGGGTTATCCTAATCATCCGATTAACTATAATAGGTAGTGTATCAGATTACTATAAGCAACACTAAATACACTTAACAAACTCTATTTATTTTATTAATTAAACATTGTAATTAATCTTAGGTTATTACTTAATTATGGCTAACTTGGATTAATTAACCAAATCTTAAATTAAGAAAAATAATTAATACTTATGAAAATTATCATAGGTGGGTTTTATTGAAACTTTACTCTAAAAGAAACTAAGCCACAAAATTAAACAAAATTATAATTGGAAATTAAAGATATAATTATAACTGGAGTTTTACACTAAAACTAGGGTTCAAAATTTAAGAACATCATGAATTACTTAAGACTAATATTCCAGAAAAGTTTCATAATTTTTCATGCATAATAATTATTATTTATAAATTACCTTTGAATTTAAGCTTGAAACTTATAACTGAAGTTATATTAGGGTTCTGATTCTCAAATTTTTATCTTAGATTACCCCTGTTGTAACAAAGCTAAGTTAAATTTTTCAGCCCTAAATATGAAGGAACACATTTGAAATTAAATTAAGTAACTTTTATTAACATATAAAAAAAAGTACTCGAAATCTAAGCAAATGAACAGTAAAGTACTCAAACTTTTTACAGAGAGCTATACATAGCACATACAATCTAGGTTCCAAATTTCAGCTTTAACACATGCCTACAACATGAGATACAATTAAAACACTTATTTTCTAATATTTAATCTACATCAGAAAATATACACCTACAGCTCAAACTTCCTAAACAAAAGTAGTCGAATTTGACTTAAGGATTCCAACAAAATTTATTTTGTATTTTTATGATTTTTCCTCGAATAGATACAGAATTTCTAAGTTGACAGCCTAATTTACACAAAGGGGTCCTTCGGTACTATTCCTCTGAGTCTAAGGCTATGCACAAAACCCCCTGGAGTTTTGATTCTTCTCAACCGAGGTCCTTAAGCCGGAAGCCGAGCAGAGCAAGGGAGGGGCGGCCGTGTTCCGGCGACGGTGGTCACCGGCGGCGAGGTCCAAAGGCAGGGAAAGGCTCAGGGACTCACGGTGGTCTTCTTGCGCTACTTGTTGAGGACTGGGATGGCCAGAGAGAGAGAGATCTCGACGAAAGCCCAAGGCGGCGGTGGAAAGGTCACCGTCGACGGCAGTGCTCCGGCGGTGAACGTCGGCAGCAAACCTGTGCACGAGCTTCAGTGAGACACGGGGAACGTGTACGTGCAACCAATTGAATGAAAACGTGCTGGATCAGAGGTGACCGACGGAGACAGAAGCGGCGGTCGACGAGGAAGAACGCCGGCGAGCATCGGGGAGGCGCGGTAGTGGATTAGAGAGCCAATGAATGGGTCAGGGAGCTTCGGGGTGATGATGTGGTGCTGGTTACGGTGTTGTGTTGGCGTGGAAAGGCTCGGGTCGAGCTGTCCACGATGAGGCCGAGGGCGGCGGCGGCGGCGCTCGTCGGGAACGAAGCTCCGGTGGAAATTGGAGGACAACAGTTGGTCGTCGAGCACGAGCAAGCAACGGGGAAGCTTGTACAAGTGTTGATTGGGGCGGAGAGGGTCCGGTGTGGGCTGCCCACGGGCGTGCCGTGCGCGGCCGGAGTGGAAGAGGACGGCGGCGGCGAAGTGTGGTTCGGGCGCTCGGAATTGGACTCTGGAACGGGAGGAATAGAACGTAGGGATGAGGGAAATGCTGCTGCGCGCGAGAGAGAGGGAGTTAAGGCTCTGGGGTGAGTGTTCCACGGCAACGAGGAGGTGGCGGCCGGCGGTGGCTCGGGGTAGTCGTGGCGCGCGCGCGTGAGGCCAGGAAGGGAGGGGACAGCGGCGGGGGAAGCAAGGGGCGACACCTGGGCACGTGTAGAAGCTGGAGGTGGAGCTCGGGGTCCTGTGCCGGCGGTCAGCGGCGGAGGCAGAGCGGAGCAGAGAGAGGGAAGCGGCGGTGCCAGAGGTAGAAGAAGCAGACAGGAGTCAGAAGGACCTGTTCGTGATTTCCAAGAGTTCAGGGACCCTTCTGTAAACTAAAATTTCCCATTGATACAAAGCTCAAAGTTTACAGCTATTTGGATTATATTTTGAAACAAGATGGGATTTAAGTTAAATTTATCTTTGCCCACCTAAATTTGATTAAATTTTGGGCCTGTTTACAAACTTTCTGACCTGTCATGATTACTTGTATTTTTACACCTTAACCCTTAAGTAAATTTGAATTTGACTTTTATATTCCAGCCATGACATATGTAACCCTTATATTTGTGTTAATTACACATAGACCCTTGGTTTCATACAAAGTCTATTTCTTTTAGGTTTTAACTTAATATTTGTACTTTTCTTCTCTATATTCATTTGAATTTGACATTTAAGAGCATTTTCACACAATTGCACATAGGAATTTATAAAATTCATAATTTACAAATATACCCCTAGTTCTCTGTACAAACCATAACATACATATGACTCGCTAACACCTAGTGTCTATATTTCTAATTACATGAATGTTACACCTCCATTGGCTCCCTAGTGCAACACATCGACTCCCCGACGCTCACCGGCGTTTACCCCACCGCCATTGTCACTGCCTCCACCGGTAGCCCCTAATCCGAGGCTTATGTTCCCAATTGATTGCACCAATACCTTCCCCACGACTCACTGAAGCTCATGCGCAGGTCCTTCAACGACGTCGGCCGCCGGAGCATCGCCGTTGTCGTTGAACCCTAAACTGCCGCTTCGGGCTCTCATCGAGATCCCCTTTCCCGACCACCTCTACCCTCGACACGTGGCTTAATCTGACCGCCGTACGCCCCTGAAGCTCTCACTCCCCTCGGACCTGGCCGCCTGTGACCCTCCTCGCTGGAACACGGCCGTCCCACCCCTGCTCCCCTTTCACCTCTAGCTAAGGACCTCGGGTTTAAAAGAATTGAAAACCCAAAGGGCTATCTGCAAGGCTTAAGACTCATGTGAATAGTGCCTTAGGGACCCCCTTGTGTTATTTGTACGTCAACTTTGAAATTCCATATCAATTCAATGAAAAATCATAAAAATACAAACTAAAATTTGTTAGAATCCGTATTTTAAGATCTACAACTTTTCTTATAGATTGAATTTCAGTTTCTAAGTAGTTTGTGCCTTAATTTAAATGCTATGTTTGGTTAGTTGTAGGCAAAAGAAATGTATAGTAATTAGTAGAAAAATGGTAAAAATGTGAAACCAATTGTGTTAATCTTGTTTTGACATGTAGTATTTAGGAAAAATAATTACCCTCCTGTATGTGTAATATTTTCATAATGTGTGAGTTTAATTATGAATAATACCTATTTAACCTTGTATATTTAATATCTGTGGTTTTAAATGATCAAAAATCATGAAATTATTTTGAGGTATGATTCTTGAGTAGTATAACCTGTCCCTAAATTTCCAACCTAGGGTCAAGTGTAAATCAACCAAAACAAAAAGAATATGCTATAATAATGTTATATTCATATCCAAATAAAATAAGTCCATAGTTAAACAATAACCTAGCGATAGCATAAATAATTAACAAAATAAATAGATAAAGTTATTAATAATTAGTTTAAATATTTAAAACTAACTCAACCTATTACCTCATGCCATTAGTTAAATATTTAGGGTAACCAACCCTGTTACTTGATGTAACTAGGTAAAATGGTTAATACCCGATAAATGACTGCCCAGTAGAGAAATAAATGATATGTGTAAAAAGTAAATCATACTTTCGTTGGATTGCAACTTTATCGTGAAGTAAAATAAAAGAATATGCATTCCTTAACTTATAACTTTGCATATCATGTAGACTCGACTACACTCGTCGACGGTGACTACGAAGTAATCCCGGAACAAGGAGTGGAATCAACTGAAGACCCCGGGAATGCCGTCGGAGATCTAACTGAAGCTTCGAACCAAAGTTCGGAAAACTTTGACACTCCTTCCCCCAACCCTACGCAAGAAGGCAAGCCCCGGACATAACCCCTACTTTATTTACACTGCAATCTGTCAGACCCGGGGCCACGGGGCTGCGTACATCAAGGAGTCCGTATTGGGCTAGGGGATAGGACGTGTCCTGTACCTTATTTATATTGTATTCTACCCGCATGCGGAGTAGAACTAGTCGATACAGAAGGAAACTACTCGAGTTGTACTTGAGTACGATTTCTATGTTAGTATCAGACTAGGATTCATGTAACCCTGTCCCCCCGGATATATAAGGGCGGGCAGGGACCCCCTCAAAACATAAGATCACTAGATCAACATCAAGGCAATACAAACCATCATACAGGACGTAGGGCATTACGCATATTGCGGCCTGAACCTATCTAAATCTTGTGTTGTCTGCACCTTCGAGTTCCTGGTCTCGGCGCATCCCAACCCAAAACCTACCACCTTGGGTATACCCCTCGGTGGGCAGCCGGATAAAACCCGACAGCTGGCGCGCCAGGTAGGGGTGCGCATCAGAGATCCGCTGGAGAACTCGATGGCAATTTTCAAGTTCCCCAGTCCCGTGCTCCCTGAGGGCACGACCTTTGTTTTTGGCTCGTGGGTCTGCGTTGCCAACAGCGCAGGCAGTTTCCGTCGGCACACCGTCGACGACACCTTCAAGCTAAAGACACTTGCCGCAAGGCTCGACGGCTTTGTCGATAATCTCAATGAGTTGCCGCTTTCTGACTCTGCCAGGGAGACCGAGGCAGCGTCTGTTTCTACTATTCCTTTTTCCACGTTGGAAAAGGACTTGGACTCTTTGCTCCAGACTGGAGGTTCCGGGACCACCGCATGTCGGGAGGCTGAGGATTACCTGGCCGCTTGCGGGCTGATGATCACCACCACCTCCGAAGGACGAATTGTTCATTGCAGGGGGATGAACCTGTCCAATTTACTCAGACATGAAGACCTATTGGTAGCCCATCTTGAGCCCTTGCCTTTTCAGGAAGGCAGGGCGTTGGCTGCTATATCCGAGGGCTCGACTGAGCTAGTCGAAGCCTCCTCTGAAGAACTCGCAACTCGCCAAGTCCTGATGGTGGAAGAAGGGGACGACGACGCCCTCATCCCCATTGGCGCACTTGACGGCATATCAGAAGATGAAGACACCGCAGAAGCCGAGAACGAGAACGACGCCGAGCGCGACGCGCGACGTGCAAGGAACAGAGCTCGTGCGGTCCGCAGAAGGCGCGCCAACGAGCGCATACGTTCTGCACAGCGCGAACTCGACGCCGAATTCGCCGCGGCAGACGAACGTGGCTTCAGGACTCCTGTGGCCAACATTGCTCGGGTAACAGCACTACTCGAGCGAAGCAACGACCCCAATGTCCGACAAGCACTCGTCTACGCCCAACGGGCGTGGGTCCAGTTGGACCAGCAGGCTCCGGCATCGCTCGTCAGGGACGAGCACGTCGGAGACAGTCGAAGCCAGGCCCCAAGTCGAACAACAGGTCATCGTCCGCGACCCCAACGCAGCAACAACAATGATGGCGTGGGTGGAAGCCAGCTCACCGGTGGGAGGCGACAGCCACCTCCGACAAACAACCCGAGGCAGCCCAACCCTCCATGTCACCAACCTGATCTTCGCCAGAAGATCAATGAGGGGCGCGATGCCCGGTCAGTCCTCGACTCGAGGCGACGGGAGCGTGAGGTAGTCGAGCGAGACGATGCTGATTGCAGCGATCGTTTCCCCGCGTTCACTGCGAGATTCAACAACTACAAGTACCCGGAGGGTTTCAAGCCAATTGGCATTACCAAGTATGACGGCAAGCAGGCCCCCCAACAATGGCTCCGCTGTTATTCTACTGCCATTGAGGTGGCTGGCGGCTCCAACACTACCAAGGTCGTCTACTTTCCGATGGCTTTGGAGCCTGCACCGTCGACTTGGCTGGAAAGTCTCCCCAACGATTCCATCAACTCCTGGGAAGGCCTCAAGAAGGTCTTCATCGACAACTTCCAGGGGGCCATATCTCGAGCAGGAACCCGGCACGACCTCGCCCAGTGCAAGCAAGGGCGCAATGAACTCCTCCGATCCTACACCCGCCATTTCTTCGATGTGCGGGCCACCATCGCCAACATCTCGGAAGAGGACATTATCGACTGCTTCTACAACGGCCTCACTGACCCAGGTATATATCGTGATTTTGGGCGTAACAGGCCAAAGACGGTTGCAGGTCTACGCGACATGATGCATGACTGATCTGAACAAGAAGAAAAGATGCGCGAGAGGTTTCCAAGACGTACCAACCTCAACCAGAAGCGCAACAACGACAACCGGGCTGACAAAGCCAGCGGGATTTTTCGGGTTCTTCCCGAAAACGCAAGCCAGACAATCTCGTCGCGGCTGTGGAACGTCCTTCGCTGGGCAAGAAGTTGACCACGCAGGAGCAGTTTGAAAAACTCCTGCAGAAGAAGTGCCCGTGGTGTGTCAACTCCAAACACGCAGCGATCGACTGCTTTCAGCTCAAGCGCACCTTCGGCTCTCCTGGGAACGGCAAAAAGAACAAGTCAACGGGCAAAGAGCCCGAAGACGAGGAACAGGAAGACAAATCTGAGACGCCTAAGTTCTAGGATGCCTCCAAGACCGTCAATGTTATCTTTGGCGGTGATGAAGATTTTTGCTCCAAGCGGGAACAGAAGTTGCTGCTATGAGAGATCCTATCAGTTGAACCAGCGGTACCACGACCACTCTGATGGTCGGAGGTCCCCATATCGTTTTCCCGTGATGATCAATGGACCAGCTTTTCCGAGCCTGGGAAGTTCCCACTGGTGCTGGATCCCGTGGTCGCAGAAGTCAAGCTTACTCGGGTTCTTATCGATGGCGGGAGCGGACTCAATCTTATCTTCGCCAGTACACTAAAGAAGATGGGTCTGGACCTCACCAACAAGCTTACTCCGAGCAAAGCTCCTTTTTACGGTATTGTTCCTGGCAATGCCGCGCATCCGCTTGGGACAGTTGTTCTTCCAGTCACTTTCGGGACGAGGGAGAACTACCGTACCGAGTTCATCAGGTTCGAGGTGGCCAGCTTCGACTCTTCCTACCACGCCATACTGGGGAGGCCGGCGATCGCCAAGTTCATGGCAGTGCCACATTATGTCTACTTGCTTCTCAAGATGCCAGGACGTAACGGTGTGCTCACGCTCCGAGGCGACTTGAAGAAGTCCTATGATTGTAACCAAGAGGCCATCCAGTACGCATCGACTTCCCGCGTGCTAGGTGCTTCCGCTGAAGTACTCGCGGCCGCACAGCAACTCTCTCACGCCGAGCTGGACATCCCGACGAAGAAGGCGAATCAATCGGGCATCAAGTCGACGGGCGAGATGGCTCTCAAGACGATCCAACTCCAAGAAGGCGATTCATCCAAGACAGCCATCATCGGCGCGGGCTTGGGTTACAAATAGGAACTCGCGCTCGTCAGTTTCCTGCAGGCTAACCGAGACATATTCGCATGGAAGCCATCGGATATGCCAGGGGTGCCCAAGGAGCTGATCGAGCATAGTCTTAATGTGTACCCACAGGCTGTACCAAAGAAGCAACGACTTCGTCGTTTTGTCCCCGATAAACAGGAGGCTATCAAACAGGAAAATCATAGCTAAACTCCTCGCGGCTGGATTCATTAAAGAAGTAATCCACCCAGAGTGGGTAGCTAACCCCGTCCTTGTATTAAAAAAGAACAAAGAATGGAGAATGTGTGTCGATTATACCGATCTCAACAAGCATTGCCCAAAGGATCACTTTGGGCTCCTGCGCATCGATCAGGTAGTCGACTCAACTGCAGGTTGCGTATTGTTATGTTTCCTAGATTGTTATTCAGGCTACCATCAGATCGCTCTCAAGGAAGAAGACCAGATCAAGACCGCGTTCATCACCCCGTTTGGGACTTATGCCTACAAGACGATGTCCTTCGGGTTGAAGAATGCTGGCGCCACCTATCAGCGGGCAATTCAGATGTGCTTTGCTGATCAGTTACACCGGAACGTGGAGGCCTACGTGGACGACGTGGTCGTGAAAACCCGAAGTCCCGAGGGCCTCATCACGGATCTGGAGGAAACTTTTGCCAGCTTAAGGAAGTACCGATGGAAGCTTAATCCGACCAAGTGCGTTTTTGGTGTTCCGTCAGGAAAATTGCTCGGGTTCATAGTCAGTAACCGGGGCATTGAGGCCAACCCTGAAAAGATTACCGCCATCACTGATATGGAGGCACCTGCCACAATCAAAGATGTACAGAAACTTACAGGGTGCATGGCAGCTCTCAACAGATTCATCTCCCGGCTCGGGGAGAGAGGATTACCTTTTTTCAAACTCTTAAAGCGTTAGGACAAGTTTCACTGGACAGAGGAAGCCAAGCGGGCTCTGCAGGATCTCAAGCAACACCTACAGTCGCCCCCGATCCTCACAGCACCATTGCCGGGTGAGACCCTTTTACTTTACATTGCGGCAACTACTCATGTTATTAGCAGTGCTATTGTTGTCGAACGCTCAGAGGAAGGCCATGCTTTTGGCGTGTAGCGGCCCGTGTACTTTGTCAGTGAAGTACTCTCGGAGTCTAAGGTGCGCTACCCGGCGGTCCAAAAGCTTCTCTATGGCATATTGATTACTTTGAGGAAATTATGCCACTACTTTGAAGAGTACCAGATCGTTGTGATCACAGACTACCCGTTGGCGGATATCCTACACAACCAAGATGCCACGGGTCGTATTTCAAAATGGGCAGTGGAACTGGGGGCTTTGTCGATCGACTTCAAGCCATGCACTGCAATCAAGTCCCAAGCTCTAGTCGACTTCATGGCTGAGTGGAGGGAAAATCAAGTCCCAAATCCAGTTGACAAGCCAGAGCATTGGACCATGTACTTCGATGGTTCTCTCAAGCTTGATGGCGGCGGCGCTGGAGTTTTATTTATTTCCCCAAGAGGCGAACAACTCAAATACGTCCTCCAAATTCTCTGGGAGGTATCCAACAATGAAGTCGAGTATGAAGCGTTGCTTCACGGGCTCCGTTTGGCGATATCACTAGGGATCAAGCGATTACTTGTATATGGCGATTCACTCTTGGTCGTTCAGCAAGTCAACAAGGAGTTGGACTGCAACAAGGAGACCATGGAAGCCTATGTACAAGAAGTACGCAAGCTAGAAAACAAATTTTCTGGCCTAGAAATTCACCATGTGCTGCGGGAACACAATGTTGCTGCCGATGCCTTATCTAAGCTGGGATCAACCCGAGCTCAAGTCCCAGCAGGGGTATTCGTTCAGGAGCTGACGCACCCGTCCATCAGCCCTTCACCGCCGGTTTCCACCGCCACTGGCTCCGTACAGCCAGAACGGGAGGTACTGCTGGTCGGTGAGGACTGGAGAGGACCTTTCATCGACTTCATCCGAGATCTCGTCTTACCGGCCGGGATGGACCCCAAAAGCGCTGCCGCCGCCCGCCTCATGCGATGGAGCAAGGGGTTTGTCCTAGTCGAAGACAAACTTTATCGGCGCGGCGCATGATCCGGAGTACTCATGAAGTGCGTCACAACAGACGACGGTCTGGACATATTGCGAGAAATACACGAGGGCGTGTGTGGTAACCATGCCGCCTCAAGGTCACTGGTTGGCAAAGCATACAGAGCCGGTTTCTGGTGGCCTACCGCCGTGTCCGACGCCGAAGATCCGGTGCATCGATGTCAGAACTGCCAGTTCTTCGGTAAGCAAACTCATGTCCCGGCCCACACCCTCATCACTATACCGCCTTCCTGGCCGTTTGCTTGCTGGAGCCTCGACATGATTGGGCCCTTCACAATGGCGCCAGGAGGTTTTACTCATGTTCTGGTGGCTATCGATAAGTTCACCAAGTGGATCGAGTTCAAGCCAATCGCCAAGCTTACCCCAGACAGGGTGGTCGACTTCATCTCCGACATCTTACATCGTTTCGGCTTCCCCAACACTATTATCACTGACTTGGGTTCAAATTTCACGGCCAACCAATTCTGGGAATTCTGTGAAAACTCATCCATCGAGGTCAAATATGTTTCAGTGGCTCACCCAAGGGCAAATGGGCAAGTCGAGAGGGCGAATGGTTTGATTATCGACGGCCTCAAGAAGAGACTTTACAACGCCAACAGCAAAAAGGGCGGGAAGTGGATTCACGAGTTGCCACACGTAATCTGGGGGCTCAGGACTCAACCTTCAAAAGCCACAGGGCAGACCCCGTTCTTTCTTGTCTACGGCTCCGAGGCGATTCTCCCAGCAGATATCGTGTGGAAATCCCCAAGGGTTGAGATGTATAAAGAAGGCGAGGCGGACGAGGCTCGACAGCTGGAGCTGGACTCTGTCGAAGAGGCCCGCTGCTCTGCTCTCGTTCAGTCAGCCCGCTACCTATAGGGAATCCGACGATATCATGATCGCAATATTAAGGAAAGGTCATTTAGCATTGGCGACCTTGTCCTTCGTCGCGTTCAGGACGAGTCAGGTTTGCACAAGCTTAACTCAAGATGGGAAGGACCGTTCATTGTCAAGAGGGTTACAAGACCGGGATCTTATCAACTTCGGCACCCCGATGGTCAGGATGTACCCAACTCGTGGAACATTCAGCACCTACGACGGTTCTACCCCTAAGCTAACTCGTGTCCAAATTCCATATGCTTCAATGGCAAGTTTTACTTTTTTGGGTCGATTTGGCGGCTTTGTGCCACACAACCCGAAATGTAAATTCTTGAATATAATGGTGGCAGCTTTTGGCCACGCTTAAATTTTATATAAAATCGACTACTTGCCAGTGGCACAGGGGTCGTCGCGATGCTAATCGTGCTCTTTCAAACTGGTTAGGCCCGTCTGGCTCGGGTTTTATCTAACTCATTTGGCTACTCCTGCGGTGGTTACACCTAAGGGTAGTTTTCGACTGTTTGCCATGAGCATCCTAGTCGTCGCGCCACAGACTGTGTGTTCCGGGTCCGAGTGGACCTTTTTGGCAGGATCTTATTTAGCTCACCCGATGAGCTCTCGTGAAGGGCTAAATCGACTACTCTCTGAGTCGATGCACTCAGAGGTAGCACGCCTATGCTCCAAAGCAGATGGGGCTCTTCGTCTGCACATAAGGCTACAAAGGAACAAAAGTGGTTTCTTATATTACAAAAGTCTTAAGCACTAACGGTTCAATCCTGGACCATGTTTCCAACAATTTTTTCAGCTACAGGCCGGACCTCTAGCAAATACTCGCGGAAGCTTTCATCAGTACAATCAGCAGCTGCACCCTCCGCGAGTACTTCTAGCCGAGCCTTTGGCCAGAAGGACTTTACAAGGCCTAGGGTATGGCCAACGTAAGATGTGGCAGCCTCGGTGACGAAGCTGAGGATCTTTTGTGGCGCCCCGCGAAGACGATCAAGTAGTGGTTGCCCATCTTCAGCACCGTCTTCCCGGGGATCCACCATCTCTACGAGTTCTTGAGCTGCCACCTTCAAATCATCAAGTTCCTTCTGGCGCTGCTCTTTCTCCTCGCCCAAAGTCTTGATCTGCTGGAGGCAGTCGACGAGTTGTTTCTCTGTGTCGGCCATCACCTTCCGCAGACCCTCGACTTCATCTGCGCGGCGATATAGCATGTTCTTCAAATCAGGGTCGGCAACCCGGGCGCCTCGCAAGAAGCACCCGCACCCTCCAAGGCTGACGGCTGCGAGGTCCCTGCAAAGGACGAGTATTAATATAGCAATGATTGTGGCAGAAGGCAGTGGGATCATTTACCTGCACCGTCGACGGGTACGGCAGTGGTGACCTCGACTTGCTCATTGCCGGGGGCTTCGGGTTCTGTGTGCTGGAGCTCGGGTAGTGGCGAATCAAGTGTGATTACATCTGCCCCCCCTGCTGGCTCCAGCGCGTTGGGTTGCCCAGGCGAAGGCTCGGGGGCTGGTGGAGCCAACTTGAGTTCGGGCGTCACCGCAGCTGTTGATCTGCTCAAGACAACAGCACAACATTTTTACTGTGATTTTTACACATGGCTAAGGGCAAGGTCCAAGGCATTACTTACCTCTGGGATCGGATCATTGTTGGTTTCCTCCACACCAGCTTCAACAGCTTCTTTGTCACGGTACTTGTGGCTGGAGGAGTTGGCGTACAGGATGAGGGGGCTGGCAGCTCTGGCAGGGCGATGTCCGGGGCACCTATTGCCGGCGGCGGTGCTGTTTCAGTCGAGGGCGTGAGCTGCCCCGACCTTGTGCCCACCACGGCGATAGTTACATCGTCTGCGATAGAAGGTGACGGATCGGCCCTATCGACCTCTATGGCTACCCTTTTCTGGTGGGGGGCACTTCGGCTACCCTTTGGCGCTGGGAGCCGGGCAAGGAAGACGAGGGGCTGCAAGACAGGGTTGTCATCAGTGTTCAGCAAAACAACTCGACAGTTTTTATAGTTCGACAAACACTTACCCAGCAAGGTCAGTGGCGCTGGCTTTGCGTTTCCTCATATCCCGACGTCGCCGGGGAACGAGAGGTGCGTCGTCCGACCAGTCCACGGATGATCCGGAGGAGTCGTCGGCTTGCACCCTCTCCCCAGCCGCCCGGCTGCCCGTGGCTGATTCGCTGCCAGCAATTTGTTCTTTCTGTGCTTTGGCGGCGGCGCTGGGCAGCGTATGGTAAGGCCAGGGCAGATCGGGGTGTGGCGGGTAACTCCGATACAATGCTGATGAATCCTGTATTAAGACAATCAGTTAGTATTAATTCTTCAGATCAAGGGAAGAAGTCGAGAAGTCGAACACTTACTGCTGGTGGTCGATTCTGGGCTGTAAACCCTGCTGGAACATACGGGACAGCATCCACATCTAGTAGAATTCGCCTGACGCTCACAAGTGCAGCATCATCCCCAAGCTCTTCTGCGCACATACGGGATGGGTCTTCAGTTCCCAAGTACTCGAATCCTAAAGTATGGCGCTGCTGAATGGGTTGGACCCGGCGTTTGAAAAATGATAGCATCACTGATGCCTCGGTTACCCCTGTCTCTTTGTGCGCGGCAATCAACTCGAGCAGTTCTTTGACTTGGTCCATCTCGGCTTCATTTGGCTCCAATGTCCATTCGCCACGCTGAACAGGGGGCCTGCCGGACCGCACAGGGAGTTGGGGGGCATGGTTCGCAATGTAGAACCAGTGTTGTTTCCACCCGGGGACATTTGACGGAAATTTGTATGATATGTATTTGTCACTAGCGTGTTGCCTAAGCTGGATTCCAGCGCCCCCTATTGCAGAAGGATTTTTCGAGGTGGGCTGGGGCTTCACGCGGAAAAGATAGCGGAAAAGAGCCCAATGTGGTTCAATTCTGAGGAAAGCTTCACAGAAATGAATGAAGATGGAGATATGGCAGATTGAATTGGGGTTGAGGTGTTGCAGCTCAATCCCATAGAAGTAGAGAAGACCACGGAAGAAGGAGCAAGTGGGGAGGGCGAATCCCCGTTCAGAAAAAGAGCAGAAAGAAACGATTTCATCGACATTTTCCATGGGAAATGGATCGCGAAGAGGAAGGCGCCAATTGATGAGATCCCTTTCCTGAAGCAGACCCCCCAATACCAAATTTGCTAAATTATGGCGAGAACACTTACTAATTGCCCATTCTCCAGTTGCTGCTTGCGCCTCTTTCAGGTCCTTCTGGTTGTTTTTCTTCGGGGCCATTTCGAATCCTTGCAGCCACGAGTTGTTTTCACAAGGGCTTGGGGGCTGCGGCGGTGGACTCGAAGATCTTCGACTATGCTGGGTGGCGGAAGGGCTCGGGCAGGTCAGACTCTAATTGGGATTTTGTTTTTCTCTGGTGGCGGCGTCAGATCTGAAGGCACAGGAAAAACCCTAACTGACCGCGAGGTTAAATAACCAGCGGTCAGGCAGTGGTTTACTGTGTGTAAGATGAAGCGTCGCGCAATAGGATTAATTGGATACAGGCGGTTTTTTGGCAGATTTTTGCGACCGTTATCCGATTCACCATTTTTTCTGGGTTAGTTGTCCCGGAAAAAGAGGTTTTTTGAGTTTCGAGTCTAATTTTTGCTAATTGCCTCCTCTTAGACTTTATTTTTCAAAAGGAACTCTTTTTTGCCACGACCTTTGGGATCCTTTTTTCCAAAAGATTTGGACTCAAGGCTCGGGGGCTGTATGACACGTGGCATCGACTACTTATTTTTCGAAAGTACTCGAAGGATAAGACGGAAAGATTCAAGGCTAGTTTGACCCTCAGCTTGATTCTTTGATTCAACCTAAGGCTCGGGGGCTACTCCATATGGAGTGCGATTATTCATCGCACCCCATATAAAGGAAAGAATTCGGGGCATGAGCGCCTCATAGCTTCGATGCAGTCAGAAGAGTACTCGAAGGGAAGTTTCAAGACGGAGCTTCGAAATAAGTCGAAGACAGCTTCAGAAGTACTCGAAGAGTCTGCAGTACTCAGCTACGAAGAGCACGGGGGCTTGTCAGACCCGGGGCCACGGGGCTGCGTACATCAAGGAGTCCGTATTGGGCTAGGGGATCGGACGTGTCCTGTACCTTATTTATATTGTATTCTACCCGCATGCGGAGTAGAACTAGTCGATACAGAAGGAAACTACTCGAGTTGTACTTGAGTACGATTTCTATGTTAGTATCAGACTAGGATTCATGTAACCCTGTCCCCCCGGATATATAAGGGCGGGCAGGGACCCCCTCAAAACATAAGATCACCAGATCAACATCAAGGCAATACAAACCATCATACAGGACGTAGGGCATTACGCATATTGCGGCCTGAACCTGTCTAAATCTTGTGTTGTCTGCACCTTCGAGTTCCTGGTCTCGGCGCATCCCAACCCAAAACCTACCACCTTGGGTATACCCCTCGGTGGGCAGCCGGATAAAACCCGACACAATCTATATTATTTATACCTATCTATGCATTATGTTCTTAGGAATTGTATGAAGAAACCCTAGTTGCATTTTCCTAGGAACCAGTGTATTGAATACTAGCACTTGAGTTCGAGTAGCCGCTCTGCTAATAGGGCCGGTAGAAGTCGGGTGATTTCCTGTCACTCGCGCGATATTAGAGTTGCAATGTTTACATCCCTGCAATCACTATAAGGATGACGGATGGGATTTATTTGAAGTATCATGGTTGAGATGATACCCCGTCTGTGTTGGTGCATTTGATAAGGTCGCAGTGTGTGGTAGTGGTGGTTAAGCGTTTGAAAGTACTAGCCACATACCCCGAAATATGGTAAGCAGTAAGCCTAGTAACCAATCGGCCCGAGGAGTGGACATACCTCCCACCACTCGTATTTGGTTTTTCCTATTACTTGATTCGACATGTGGGAATACGTGTTGCCGGGCAACCAGGAGTACGGTCGTGTAGTCGCTCTACAGACATACATCCTGCACATTGGATGTGCGTGTCAGACCCGGGGCCACCGGGCTGGATCCATAACGTAGTTTGAAGAGATTTAAGAGATTAAGTCTGTCTTATCTCTTATTCATTTTGTTTATCTCTTGTTTATCCCGTTTAAATAGGAGATAGAGCTAACCAACACGGAGGGGATCTACTCGAGATATGTTCTGGTATGATCCCTCAGCGGGTGTTGGTTAGCACCTTTGTAACTCTGGCCTCTCGGATATATAAGGGAGGACAGGGACCCTCTCAAAACATGATCTCTAGGTCATTCTATACCAAAGGTAATACAAACCACCATACAGGACGTAGGGTGTTACGCATCTTGCGGCCCGAACCTGTCTAAGCTTTGTGTTCCTTGCACCTTCGAGTTCCTGATCTCGACGTCTCCTCACCCAAAACTTACCACCTTGGGTATATCCAGCCGGTTAAACACCGACAGCTGGCGCACTAGGTAGGGGAACGCGTCGAAGATCCACCGGCGAGCTCGATGGCATCTTTCAATTTCATCAGGTCAGTTCCCTCTCAGGGCACGACATTCGTTTTTGGTTCGTGGGTCTGCATCGCAGATGGTGCGGGCAACTTTCAGCGATTCCTCATCGACATGAGGCCGAAAACCTTCGCTGCAGATCCTCGCAGCGGCCTCGACAAGTTCGTCGACGAGCTCGACAACTTGCCGCTCCATACCACCGCAGCACAGATCAAGATGGAGTCTGCTCCAGGCTCGACTTCTTCTGGTGTTGCAACAATTTCCCCTGGTTTGGACTTGTTCCAATCTAGGGATCTGCATAGCCAATCTCAAGTCGGCTCATGCAAACCGGCCACTGATCTTTAGGAGGCCAACATCTCTGGGTCCCTCTCCATGTTAGAGAAGGATCTAGACTTGCTGCTCCAGGACGGAAAGCCTGAAGCCACCGCGTGTCGGGGGGCTTCAGGTTGTTCTGGTCCCGGTGACTTGGTGATCACCTCTTTGCCGAAGGGGCGCATTGTGCATTGGAGGGGCATGATGCTCTCCGATCTACTCGAGGCAGAGGGTCGGCTTGTGGGGCACCTCGAGCCATTGCCCTTTCAAGAGGGCAGGCCATTGGCCACCACGGTGGAAGGGTCGACTGAACTAGTCGACGAAAGCTCTCATGACCTTTCCTCCCGCCAGGTGCTGATGGCCGAAGAAGGCGAGGACGATGGGGATCTTCCCATCATCAACTTTGAAGCAATCTCCGAAGATTAGATCATGGCCAATGCTGGTGTCGAGAATGATGCTGACCGTGAGGCGCGGAGGGCCAGGAACAGGGCCCGCACAATCCGGCGGAGGAGGGCTAACGAACGTAGGCGATCTATGCATCGCGAGCTTGACCCTGAGTTTGCCGCCGTAAGCGAACGGGGTTTCAGGACTCCGGTGGCCAACATCGCCAGGGTGACGGCCATCCTCGAGCGCAGCCACGATCCGGAGGTACGTCAAGCACTTCTCTACGCATAGAGGGCTTGGATCCAGCTGGATCAACACAACCCGGCGTCCACCATCAGGGAGGAGCGTGTGGGCGAGAGTTGAAGTCAGGCTCACAGTCGAACGGCTGGTGGCCGTCCTCGACACCAGATCAGCAACGACAACGCCCGTGGGAGCCAGGCTCCTGGCGGGAGGCAACAGCCACCGCAAGGGGGTCGTCCGTGACAGGCCAATCATCGACCTTCTCCGGAGGACCTGCGCCAGCACATCAATGAAGGTCACGACACGCGGACCGTGATCTCCTCCAGGCGCAAGGTCCGCAAAGAAGTCAAAACCGAAGGTACTGACTGTAGCGATCGATTCCCTGCTTTTTCTGCTCGTTTTAGCAGCTACAAGTACCCAGAGGGCTTCAAGCCGATAGGCATCACCAAGTACGATGGCAAGCAGGCTCCCCAGCAGTGGCTCCGTTGCTACTCCACGGCCATTGAGGTCACAGGGGGTTCAAATATCACCAAAGTCGTCTACTTCCCGATGGCTTTGGACCCTGCACCGCTTACTTGGTTGGAAAGCCTCAGCAGCAACTCAATCAACTCCTGGGAGCACCTCAAGAAGGTCTTCATCGACAACTTCCAGGGAGCGATTGCTCGCGCAGGTACTCGTCACGATCTTGCTCAGTGTAAGCAGGAACATAATGAGCTTCTGCGGTCCTACACATGTCATTTTTTCAATGTTCGCGCCACCATCGCCAACATCTCGGAGGACGACATCATCAATTGTTTCTACAACGGCATCACCGACCCGGGCATCTACAGGGATTTCGGGCGGAATAGGCCGAAGACCATTGTGGGCCTTCGTGATATGATGCACGATTGGTCCGAATAGGAGGAGAAGATGCGGGAGCGGTTTCTGCGGCGTCAAGATAGCAATCTGCGGCGCCCAAACGACAACCGCAACGACAAAGGCCCGCGGGACTTTTCAGGTCCACCTCGGAAGCGAAAGCCAAATGATGTCATCGCAGCCATCAATCGTCCTTCGCGGGGCAAGAAGTCGATGATGCAGGAGGAGTTCGAGTAGCTCCTGCAGAAGAAGTGCCCATGGCATCCGGGCGCCAACCACGCCGCCATCAACTGCTACCACCTTTGGAGGATGTTCAGCAACTCCGGTGGCAGAAAGAAGAACAAGAAGCCTGCTGACAAAGAACCCGAGGATGATGATCAAGAAGATCATGGGCGCAATCCAAAGTTTCAAGACGCTTCAAAGGTTGTCAACGTCATCTTCGGGGGAGACGAGGATTTTGGTTCCAGGCGGGACTAGAAGCTGCTTCTCCGGGAGATTTTGTCCATCGAGCCGGCGGTACCACGACCACTCCGTTGGTCGGAGGTCCCCATCTCGTTCTCCCGTGATGATCAGTGGATGAGCTTTTCAGAGCCCGAAAAGTTCCCCTTGGTCCTGGATCCTGTGGTGGCAGAGGTCAAGCTCACCAAGATCCTCATTGATGGCGAGAGTGGGCTCAATCTCATCTTCGTCAGCACTTGAAGAAAATGGGTCTGGATTTCAAGGACATGCTGGTTCCCAGCAAGTCCCCCTTTTACGGCATCGTCCCAGGTAACGCGGCACACCCGCTGGGTACGGTGGTCCTCCCAGTCACCTTCGGCATGCGGGAGAACTATCGTACCGAGTTCATCAAATTCGAGGTGGCTAACTTCAAATCTTCTTACCATGCCATATTGGGTCGACCGGCACTCGCCAAGTTTATGGCAGTGCTGCATTACGTCTATTTGCTTCTTAAGATGCCAGGACTCAGTGGAGTACTCACCCTCCGTGGCGACCTGAAGAAGTCATACGACTGTAATTAGGAGGCAATCCAATATGCTTCGACTACTCGCGTGCCAGATGCTTCGGGAGAAGTACTCACGGCCGCACAGCAGCTTTCCCAATGCGGGCTGGAGATTCCTTCCAAGAAGGTCAGCAAGTCGAGCATCCAGTCGACTGATGACATGGCCCTCAAGACGATCCAGCTTCAGGAGGGAGATTCATCTAAGACCACTGTCATCGGTGCCGGCTTAGGTGACAAATAGGAACTCACGCTCGTCAGCTTCCTTCGGGCTAACCGAGACATATTCGCATGGAAACCAGCGAATATGCCAGGGGTGCCCAGGGAGTTGATCGAGCATGCTTTGAATGTACACCCGAAGGCTACGCCTAAAAAGCAACGCCTGCGGAGGTTTGCCCACGACAAGCGTGAGGCCATTAAACGGGAGATCACTAAACTTCTCGTGGCTGGATTCATTAAAGAAGTAATCCATCTAGAGTGGGTAGCGAATCCCGTTCTTGTAAAGAAAAAGAACAATGAATGGAGAATGTGTGTCGACTACACTGATCTCAACAAGCACTGCCCAAAAGACCATTTTGGGCTGCCGCGCATTGACCAAGTTGTCGATTCAATGGCTGGTTGTGTCCTTCTTTATTTTCTTGATTGTTACTCAGGTTATCATCAGATCGCGCTCAATGAGGAGGACCAAATCAAGACTGCTTTCATCACCCCGTATGGGACTTACGCCTACAAAACAATGTCCTTCGGGTTGAAGAATGCAGGAGCAACCTATCAGCGTGCGATCCAGATGTGTTTCATGGATCAGCTGCACCGGAATGTTAAAGCTTATGTGGACGACGTCGTCATCAAGACCAGGGCGTCCAGCGACTTAATTGCTGATTTGGAGGAAACATTTAGCAGTCTGCTCAGATTTTGGTGGAAACTCAATCCCACCAAGTGCGTCTTTGGAGTTCCTTCAGGGAAATTGCTCGGGTTCATCGTCAGCAACCGGGGCATTGAAGCCAACCCTGTAAAGATCACGGCCATCACTGATATGGAGGCTCCGGCCACAATCAAGGATGTGCAGAAGTTAACAGGTTGTATGGCGGCCCTGAACAGGTTCATCTCCCGACTCGGGGAGAGAGGACTACCTTTCTTCAAGCTCCTGAAATGCCAAGATAAGTTCCAATGGACGGAGGAGGCTGAGCGGGCCTTGCAGGATCTGAAACATCATCTTCAGTCACGTCCGATCCTTACAGCACCGTTGCCAGGGGAGGATCTTCTACTTTACATCGCGGCAACAACTCATGTTGTCAGCAGTGCTATTGTAGTCGAGCGAGGCGAGGAAGGTCATGCGTTTGGAGTGCAGAGGCCTGTCTACTTCGTCAGCGAAGTCCTCTCCAAATCCAAGGAACGGTATCCAGCTGTTCAAAAACTTTTATACGTAATCTTAATCATATCAAGAAAGCTACACCATTACTTCGACGAGTACAAGATTACTGTGATCACGGATTTCCCGTTGGGGGATATTCTTCATAACCAAGATGCCACGGGGCGCGTATCCAAGTGGGCAGTGGAACTGGGGGCTTTGTCAATCGACTTCAAGCCATGCACTGCAATCAAGTCACAGGCTCTAGTCGACTTCATGGCTGAATGGAGGGAGAATCAAGTCCCAACCCCAGTGGACAAGCTAGAGCACTGGACCATGTATTTTGATGGGTCCCTCAAGCTTGACGGCGGTGGCGCCGGTGTTCTGCTTATATCTCTACGAGGTGAACAATTGAAATACGTCCTTCAGATCCTGTGGGCGGTATCCAACAATGAAGCCGAGTATGAAGCCTTGCTTCACGACCTTCGTTTGGCGATATCACTAGGGATCAAGCGACTACTTGTATATGGCAATTCTCTTCTTGTTGTTCAGCAGGTCAACAAGGAATGGGAATGCAACAAGGAGATGATGGATGCTTATGTACAGGAAGTGCGCATGTTGGAAAGCAATTTCTCCGGCTTGGAGGTTCACCATGTATTGCAGGAGCACAACGTTGGTGCGGATATCCTGTCCAAACTGGAGTCCACGCGTGCACAGGTCCCACCGGGAGTCTTTGTCCAGGAGCTCAAGCAGCCATCCATCAAGTCTTCTCCGCAGGTAACCATCAACACGGGTCCCCAACAACCCGATCGAGAGGTTATGGTGCTGGGGGAGGACTGGCGAGGGGCTTTTATCGACTTCATTCGAGATCAACGGCTACCAGCAGGAATCGACACCAAGAGCGCGGAGGCGGCACGCATCTTGCGAAGAAGCAAGGGCTTCGTCCTAGTCGACGGCAAGCTCTATCGGCGCGGCGCTCGGTCAGGAGTTCTCATGAAGTGCGTCACAACGGAAGACGGTTACGACATACTGCGGGAGATCCACGAGGGCATCTGCGGAAACCATGCAGCTTCAAGAACGCTGGTGAGGAAAGCATACAGGACCGGTTTCTAGTGGCCCACTGCAGTGACCGACGCAGAAGATCTCGTGCACAGGCGCCAAAATTGTCAATTCTTCGGCAAACAGACTCATGTTCCAGCTCATAGCCTCATCACTATACCACCATCTTGGCCTTTTGCTTGTTGGAGTCTCGACATGATTGGGCCCTTCACGATGGCGCCAGGTGGTTTTACCCATGTTCTGGTGGCTATCGACAAGTTTACTAAGTGGATCGAGTACAAGCCGATAGCCAAGCTCACGCCAGATCGGGTCGTCGACTTCATCTCAGATATTTTGCATCGTTTCGGCTTCCCCAACACCATCATCACGGACTTGGGATCAAACTTCACGGTAAACCAGTTCTGGGAGTTCTGCAAGAACGCTTGCATCAAAGTTAAATATGTCTCGGTTGCACACCCAAGGGCCAATGGACAAGTCGAAAGGGCGAACGGCTTGATCATTGACGGCCTCAAGAAGAGACTTTATGATGAAAATAGCAAGAAGGGAGGCAAATGGGTGCATGAGCTGCCACTTGTCATCTGGGGGCTTCGGACTCAGCCATCCAAAGCCACAGGACAAACACCCTTCTTTCTTGTATATGGATCTGAAGCTATTCTACCAGCCGATATCATGTGGAAGTCTCCAAGGGTCGAAATGTACAATGAAGGCGAGGCGGACGAGATGCGGCAGTTAGAGCTCGATTCTGTGGAAGAAGCTCGCTGCACCGCTCTTGTTCAGTTAGCTCGGTACCTGCAGGGGATCCGGCGATATCATGATCGTAATGTCAGGGAGTGGTCATTCAGTGTTGGTGATTTGGTCTTGCATCGCATTCAGGACGAATCTGGCCTACACAAGCTCAACTCAAGGTGGGAGGGCCTGTTCGTCGTCAAGCAGGTTACAAGGCC
Organism: Panicum hallii; assembly: GCF_002211085.1. Classification (NCBI taxonomy): domain Eukaryota; kingdom Viridiplantae; phylum Streptophyta; class Magnoliopsida; order Poales; family Poaceae; genus Panicum; species Panicum hallii. Next base: position 12,501,015 of record NC_038048.1, read on the forward strand.
AGGGTCTTATTGACTACAATATCCTGAGGGTCAGGATGTCCCAAACTCCTGGAACATTCAGAACCTGCGCAAGTTCTACCCTTACGACGAGGCCCGGTGATCGCTGAATCCCCGGGGGCTTAGAAGATCTCTTTTCCCCGAATCAATTTGGAGGCTATGAGCCACATGACTAGGGTTGTACATTCCTTCTTACTTGCACGACGGCCACGGTCCCGTGCAAACACTTATGTATAAATCGACTTCTCGTCGTGAATGATGCGGGGGCTACGGCCACGTGCATCCCCTTTTGACTTCAGTTCCTGACGGAACCCTCGGCTCCAGCTAACTCCTCTACATCGAGTTCCGCCGCGACCTTGGATGGTCGCACGCGACAGCAATCGCATTTTTTCCAACTCAGTCGATCCGTTCAACTGGCTTACACCCAGTACGTTGGAAAGGCTCGCATAAAGAGCTATCTCGACTACATCCTGAGTGGCTGCACTCAGAACAGTCTTGTTTCTGCCAAAAGAATGGCAAGCCCGCGGCAACGCCCGCACCTGCTCCTAGCAAGCTCGATCCGTTCGTCCGGGTCCTACCTAGCTTACGGAGCACGCTCACAGTAGGAGTGACTTTCGACTAGACTGAGAGTCACCGCACTTGGGGTAGTCTTGTTTTTCTACCCTGCGCACGGCAATCCCGCGACGATGCTCGCGTTCTTTCCTAACAAGTTTAGACCTGCTCGATCGAGTTGTGGCTAATCTGTTAGACGAGTATTAGCTACCCTTCGGGTCGTTGCACCCAGGGCAGCATCTACTACTTGAGCCTTGTAAGCCTGGATCCCAATTCAGCTAAGGCACGCAAACAAGTAGAGATATCGAGTGAAGTATTTACATAAGGGAATGATTACTTGTCTCTCACACCCTAATCCTGCAGTACACTGTGTACAATTTGTTCTGCTATAGGTTGGGCCTCTCGCAGGTACTCATCGAATCATTCATCCGTGCAGTCCGCCGCCATTCCCTGCGCAAAAATGTCTAGCTGCGCGTTTGGCAAGAAGGATTTCATATACGCGAGGGTATTGCTAACGCATGCGACTGGAGCCTCAGAAAGGAGCTTGAGCACTTTCTTTGGGGCTTCGTGGAGTCGCTCCAGCAGGGGCCGCGGGCTCGCTTCGCCTTCTTCTGGGGGATCCACCATGTCCACCAGCTCCTGGGCGGCCCCCCTGAGGTCCTCCAGCTCCTTCCGCTGCTGCTCGTCCTTCTTGCCCAGCATTTTGATTTGCTGAAGGCAGTCGATGAACTGTCATTCAGTATCGCCGATCACCTTCTGCAGCCTTTCGACATCATCTGTATGACGATACAGCATATTCTTCACGTCAGTAAGCAGCTCCTCTTTGTGTTTTATTATTTTCCTAAGCTCTGCAGTGAAGATATTTCAGCAACTAAGGGAAATTACTAAGAAAAAGTACTCAAGGGAAGCGAGGGCCTACCTTGGTGCGCTTTCTTCTCTTCCTTGAGCTGCTCCTGGTACTCCGCTTGTTGCTCCTTGAGCTGTTTTTGGAGCTCGGAGTTGGCCTTCTCGAGGTTTTTCAGGTCATTATTGAGTAGCCAAGTCTCTCGAGTTCTTTCATGCTTCGGTATGTCCAGCTCTCGCTGCAGATAGCAATTCTTCGTAATTTCTTCGGAGACACGCTTGTCCAGGGCAGCTAACTCTCACGCATCACTCACAACCGTGCTGAGCTTCTCCGATTTTTTCTGGGATTTAGTGATTACATGCTGCGCAAAAGGCGGAGATTGAGTCAAAACAGCTCATCAATATGCACAACTGGAACATTACCCAAGTATTACCATGGAAAAATCGTATAACTCCTTGAAGGCGCTCTTGAAGGTCTTTAAATTTTCTGCCATCAGCAGGGGGTCATCCACCAGGTCGGTGGGGATGATGTTCTTGTACCCCGGCCCAGCCTTTAGTATCTCACGGGGATTCCTCGACGACCCGGCGATGTCTTCAGGCGGTGGTTGTCGGACACCTGCAAGTACAAATGTTGTCAATATATTGCACCCAGATCTCGGTAGCCAGCCGCGGGCGGATAAGCGCTTACCTGTGCCATCAGTAGGAGTGGCATCAGGGGCTTCGACTTGTTCTCCGCCACCAGCTTCGGCTTCGTCTTGTCGGAGCTCGGGAGGCGGCAAGTCGGGGAGCGTCGCATCTGCTTCAGGGGCCAGCTCTGTGGGTACTGGTTCTCCAGGCGCCGACGGCATGGAGGCTGCAGCGGCTGGGGCCGGTTCCACGCCGAAAGGCTCAGTTCGGGTTGATGACTCTGGGGCTGCAGTGGCCGCGTCCGGATCTAGCTGGAGCTGCACCATGCTTGCAGCCCTGATGATGTCGAAGCCACTGTTTTACAAGCCGAAAAGAGTGAGATATTTATGCGACCAGAGGTAAACTCACAGTTTAGACTTCTTTTTGACGGCCTTTTTCACCCGCAAGGCCTGTCGCGGAGTCCCTGTTGCTGGCGGCGGGGTTTGATCCGCCGATTGGGCGGTCCCCGCCACGGCAATGGTCACTGCCGCGATGGCGGATGGACCTGTTTCCACCTCTTCGGGTCCGATCTCGGGTGGCAGAGCAGGAAGACTACAAGTGGATACTGTCAGAACACAATACTATTGATACTTGGCAACTCGTCAAAACAGTAAACCAGTACCTGGAAGACTCGACTTCTTGCACCTTTTATTTGCGCACTACCCGACGACCTTGTGGCACCAGAGGTAGAGTTCTGGCTAACTCCACGGCTGGTCCGGGGGAGTTGTCCTTTCTCACTTCCCCCTCGGTGCCCGTCTCCGCCAGGGGGCTCCCACCTTCCGTGGACTCGCTGCTGTGCAGGGCCGCAGCTTTTCGAGCCCTCTTCGCTTCGACAGTGGCGCTGGGAAGAAGGTGGTCTAGCCGCGGGATGTCCGGCTATGGTGGGTAGTTGCGGTATAACTCCGTGTGTCCCTGCAGAAGGTGCTCAGTTAGCATGGGCAAGACGGAACTTGTTCCTCTTATAAAGTAGTTGAACATTTATCGGCTTTGGAGGCTTCTGAGCAGTGTAAAGCTGTGGGACGCATGGGACTGCATCCACATCCAGAAGTACTCATCCGACTCGACGGAGTGCGGCTTCATCTGTCAGTTCTTCTGCGCACATACGAGACGAATCTTCAGCACCTGAATACGCAAATCCAAGACTGTGGCGTTGTTGGATCGGTTGGACTCGGCGTTTGAAGAAGGAGAACATAACGGACGCGCCGGTCACTCCCGTCATCTTGAGTGCTTCTATGACTGTTAAAAGCTCCTCGACTTGATCCAGGTCTCCTCTAGTCAGTTCACGATTCCACTCTGGCCTCACTACAGGTGGTTTATTTATTTTCCCAGGGAGCTGGGGGGGCATGATTTTCAATGTAGAACCAATGGTTCTTCCAACCGGGGAGGTTTGAGGGGAATTTGTATGAAAGGTATCTTTCGCCGGCCTGCTGACGCAGTTGAATGCCGACGCCCCATACAATAGAAAGTTTCTTCATGGTAGGCTGGGGTTTGATGCGGAAGAGGAAGCGGAATAGATCCCAGTGGGGTTCGATTCCAAGAAAGGCTTCATAGAAGTGGATGAAAATGGAAATATGGCAAATAGAATTAGGGTTGAGGTGATGGAGCTCAAGCCCGTAATAATAAAGCAGGCCACGAAAGAAGGAACAAGTGGGAGGGCCAATCCTCGTTCGACAAAATGGAGGAATGTGATGATTTCGTCAACATTTTCCATGGGGAAAGGTTCACGGTAAGAGGGGCGCCAATTGACAAGGTTCTTTTCTTGCAGCAACCCCTTGGAAACTAGTTTGTTCAGATCGTTGAGGGAGCACTTACTGTGTGTCCACTCCGCGGTCGATGGCTGCGCCTCTTTCTTCTTTTCCTTGATCTCTGACTTCTTGGGCGCCATCTCCGATGCGCTGGCCACGAGATGCTCGGGGGCTGCGGGGAGAGGGGCGGGGAGGTCGGAGCAGGAGGATTTCTTTGGGGGATGGCGGCGGCGCTTGGTCCCGATTGGGGATTTCGGCGGTTCTTGGCAAAATGCAGATTGAAAGCACAGTCTTTTCCACTGTTATCGCGGGGTTAAATAACCAGCGGGGTGGGGAAGTTACTGTTCCAAAGTTGAAGGGTCGTTTTTTGGAATATTCTGAAGACGAGAGGTCATTTGGTGGACTGCTTGGATTAAATATTCGATTAATCATTTTTTTAGGGATAGTTAGCTCGAAAAAAGGGATTTCTCGGGTTGATGATCTAGCTTCTATCATTTGTATCATCATTTTGGTAATTTTTCAAGTCATCATTTTTAACCTACATGCCACGGTTTTAGATCCTTATCTCCATATTTGTGGAATTTGGATTTAAGGCTCGGGGGCTGCGGGGTACGTGGCATCGACTACTTATTTTTCAAATTTCTTTGACGAACAAGGAGGATTACAGACAAATGGGACCCTCAGCCTGATTCTCCGATTCAACCTAAGGCTCGGGGGCTACTCCATATGGAGTGCAATTTTTCAAATCGCACACCATGAGTAAAAATAAAATTCGGGGCATGAGCACCTCATAGCTTCGATGCAGCCAGGCAAGTACTCGAAGAAGGATTTCAAGGCAAAGCTTTAGAAGAAGTCAAAGATTGTTTCGAAAGTACTCGATAAGCCTGCAGTACTCAGCTACGAACAGCTCGGGGGCTTGTCAGACCCGGGGCCACCGGGCTGGGTCCATAACGTAGTTTGAAGAGGTTTAAGAGATTAAGTCCTTCTTATCTCTTATTCATTTTGTTTATCTCTTGTTTATCCCGTTTAAATAGGAGATAGAGCTAACCAACATGGAGGGGATCTACTCGAGATATGTTCTGGTATGATCCCTCAGCGGGTGTTGGTTGGCACCTTTGTAACTCTGGCCTCTCGGATATATAAGGGAGGATAGGGACCCTCTCAAAACATGATCTCTAGGTCATTCTACACCAAAGGCAATACAAACCACCATACAGGACGTAGGGTGTTACGCATCTTGCAGCCCGAACCTGTCTAAGCTTTGTGTTCCTTGCACCTTCGAGTTCCTGATCTCGGCGTCTCCTCACCCAAAACTTACCACCTTGGGTATATCCCTCGGTGGGCAGCCGGTTAAACACCGACAGTGCGTATGGTCCTGCAGTCGCTTGTGGTGGCTTTGATCCACGAGTTGGAATGAAAGGCAAACGGTTGCTTTGGAACTATCGTTGGATGTTCCAAGCGTGTGAGTTAGGTTTACCTTGCAAGGTTGAAATTTGATTCAGGAATCGTCCGTTTCTCGTGAAGATTGAGACTGCTTGATCCCTTTACCACATAGAGTAACAAGAGCAATCATACGGTTATCAAAGATGATGTTTGGCCAAAGATTCTACCATGCTTTAGGTGCTTATCTAGAATGGATAATCACATAGAACTTGAAAGCTAAAAGTTGAAATTAAGGACCTACTCTTTGTTGCTTTTCAGCTGAAAACTCGACACAAAACCCGAAAACCTTCATAAGTCTAGTTGCATGGCTAAGTATACCATGAACGGGTAAGCCTTGCTGAGTATTAGAATACTCAGTCTTGCCTTATGACTTTTTGTTCAGGTAATTCCCCTGACGACTCTGCTCTACCTGTGCCGTGGCCCTACCCTCTGCCTGATGGTTGGTCCGTGGAGTGGGACCCATCCCTGGCCAACACAGATCCCTCTGAGTGATATCATGCCAGGGCTAGCATGATATCTGAAGTGGCAACGTGTACAGTGCCCGTCCTTTAAACTCCGCTGCATGACTTGAAACTTAAACCGTTTGTAATAACTTCCCTCAGTTGGGGACTTATGTTACTTTTGAACACTCATGTAATATAACTGCCTGTGACGTAAAATGTGATGGCATTTGTATCTCTGGACTCGCCTTCGAGCGAGGTACCTTGTTTGATCCTGCATTCGGTGGTTTATCGGGACGTTACCCGACAAGCCAAGGGATTATACCGTTTGAAGCACGTGGGAGCCCTCAAGAGTGGACTCGCGTACTTGAGCCGGTGTAATTCAGGTTGGTTCTGCCACAGCTGGTATCAGAGCTAACAAGTGTACACTAGAGGTATGAAATGCCTTGAAAATACTTTTAGTATAAAATTTGGCCAACAAAGTATTTTGCAAAACTATGTTGGGTTCGTTAAGGATTGTGCTTAGTACGTAAAGCCCTAGGGTGATAGAGGTGGCTATAGTAAATATATATATATATAACTCTAACTCCCAGCATTACTTTTCTGTCAAAACTTAAATTGATGCACAACCCAACTTTACATTCTGTAACGACACCTTCGATGATGAGGTAAGAAGGTAAGGATCCTCAGCCAACTGAGGGAGCTTGGCCTTCGCGTCGGTGATGCGAACTGAACGTTGTTTCTCAAGCAGTGGCCTACATGAGATGCTGCCAATGTACCAACTTCGGTTGACTATATTGGGAGTATATAGTTAGGTACGGGGTATGAACAGCAATACCCCCGTATTTTGCGGTACCCCCGTGAGTACGTTGTCTTGATAACGTATGTCAATGTTGTCTGTACGGCGGTAATGGTACAGATGCTGTTTCTATAGTGAACAGTAATGATTGGGGACGCTTTCATGACATGCTGGCATGAAAGGTTTATTGGATATATATTGTGGTTTTCTGCAGGTACACTAACCATGATTACGAAATTAGGACGGGTAGGACTTATCGACTAGTTATTAGTGAGAGACGTATGTATTAAGCTACTGAAACTAACCACGTAACTCCGGAGATATTCGGCAATTGTTTTGGTTGTGAGGTCGAATAGTACGTGCATGCATAATACATTAACCAACAAAATGAGTGCTTAAATTTGTTGTTTTTCTAAGGATAGGTAACATGTTGGTTATTCTTAGTATGGGTCCAATAAAATCTTTTAGTTGAGTACCTTAAGTATCCATCTGATTTCCAGCCTTTGCTGGTATCAGAATTGATTGTCTCATTCCATTTACCTTGTGAGTTCTTAGCAGGGTAAATATATCTTACCATTTGCATTCTTATCGCAGATGGCCGCTCCTTTGAACGTCTCTTGGGATCAGGCAGGGCATCTTCACACTAATGCCTTGCATTGGGAAGGTTTTCCTCATCTTCTATGGGAATCCTTAAGTCTATTCCATTACATTGAGCCTCCCCAATATGACGGAGTGGAGTATCGAGAAGAAGGTGTTCCTCGATGCCGGGTTAGGATGACAATTCCTCAACATCCTTTCCGCTCCCAGTGGCATCCCATAGAAGTTGATGTGGTCGGGTATCGTCTTGTTGATACCATCAAGACTGCTACTCTGGAGGCTATCAATATTTTCTGCAACCAGCATCCAATGGAAGTTGCCGGGTATCCCATTGGTCTGTTTCCTACTATAGACTCCAGTGATCCGGAATGGAATTTTCGGATAGACCATATTGGTCACTTGTTGGGAGACCTGGCTGAAGAAACGGTCCGTAGTGTCACCAGGTTCATGAATGTTCAGCACCATTATCAGATTTTGTTGCTTCGTAGCATAGGTCAGTTGACTGGAGTGGCTCAAGGTCACTATCGGAATGCTGACCGTCAAGTCACTCAGATAGTGGAGCTTCAAACCTTGGTGACTCAGAAGGATGAGATCATCGAAGTACGGGATGAGACCATCCTTCATCGAGAAGATCAGATCAATGAGAGTGATGCTATCATCACTCAGCGCAATACAATTATTGAGTTCCTCCAGGAACAAATTCATGATCTGATCCTTGAAGCTGATCATGCCCAAGCTCACATTGAAGAACTGCAGCAGCCACCGGTACCTCCCGTTGCACCCCCAGTACCTGGAGGTGGAGAAGAAGATTCGAAAGAAATTGAGGGAGTCTCAGATCTTGACTCTGAGCATGGAGATCCGAAGCCCAATCCTCAGCCAGATTATTCTTCATCTGGCAGTCAGTCTTCTATAGGCAATTTCGACGATTTCTAGTTGTCAAATCGTCGACTCTCTAGATGTAACTCATGAAAAGTGTAATAATTTAGGTAGTAAGTAGCTTGCTTAGACCTTGTGCCATTTGATGTAATATAGATGGCCTATGTATGGATCCTTAGGATGGGTGATGTTAAGGACAACCAGAATCCGTGATGTAATATAAGCCTTGTGTTCTATCATCTTGTCCAATATCCTTATTTTCTGAAATGAGATGATTGAATGGAGTATATGCATTGTTTATCTGAGTGGTGTACCTTCTGAAAATGGGAGTAAGGCTATGTGGTTAATAATGGATATCTCCTTTGTTTCAAATGGTTGGAGCCACGCGCGGAACCCTGGAAGGCTTCCGGGCAGATCCGGCCAGCGGTTCTCAACAACCACCACCGCCACCTCCAAATCTAGCCGAGGTGATGGCTCAGCAGACCGAACTTCTTAATCTGCTGGTACAAGCACAGCAGAACCAACAGCGCCAGCAATCACGAGGAGGTCGTGATGAACCTCACGTGGCAAACTACCAAGATTTCCTCAGTACCCAGCCCCCGCTATTCAGCAAAGTGGAGGAACCCCTGGACGCTGATGCTTGGCTTCGCAGCATTGAATCCAAGTTTACTCTTCTTACGATTCCATGTGCGGACTCTAGTAAGGCTCACTTCGCTGCCCAACAATTACGCGGAGCTGCCCGTATCTGGTGGGATAACTATTGTGTCATGCAAGCTGATGGCCATGTTATCTCCTGGGAAGAATTTCGGAATGCCTTCAGGGCACATCATATACCTGAAGGACTGATGGGACGGAAACTGAATGAGTTCTTGGCACTTACTCAAGGCACCCGCAGCGTACTGCAATATGCACAGGCTTTTAATCACCTGTGTCAGCACGCGGGCTATCACACGGATAGTGACACCAAGAAGCAGGACCGTTTCCGTCGGGGTTTGAGCACTAAGCTCAAAGAACGTTTGAACCTTATAAAGGCAAATACCTTTAGCGAGCTGGTTAACATGGCCCTGCCTCAGGAGGATTGCATCACGGCACACCGTGCCGAAAAGAAGCGAAGGATTTCCACTGGACCCGCGAGCGTTCAACCCTCGCGGTATCGATTCATTCAGAATGCACCGCCTAGAGCGCCACAGCGGAATGCTCCGTTTGGCAGACTGGTTTTCAGGCCGTCTCAACAACAAGGAGGGTATAGACCTCCCATACCTCCGCAACAACCACAACAATCTGGCCCATGGCCAAATGTCCAACAAGTCCAACAAAGAAGCAGCACTTATCGCTGCTTCAATTGCGGGAGTGCGGATCATTTTATCAGAGATTGTCCGCGGCCCAAGAAACTTAATCAAGGGCAGAGTTCCAATCAGAATAACTAGAACAAAGGCAAGAGGCCGATGATGCAAGTCCAGCAAGGGCGAATTAACTTCACCACCCTTGCAGAACTTCCGGATGGAGCCCCCGTCATGTCGGGTACATTCTCTATTCACCACCAACCAGTTGTTACATTATTTAATTCAGGAGCAACTCATAGTTTTATTAGTAACAACTGTGGTACCCGAATAGGACTTGATCTTTGTCCTACCCAGGGGTCATATATGATTTCTACCCCTGGAGGAAAGATCACTTCCAACCAAATGGTTAGAAGTGTGCCAATTCAGTTAGGTAGCAAAGAAATCAAAACTGATTTGGTACTGTTAAACCTAGAGGGTATTGATGTCATACTGGGAACAAATTGGATGACAGAACATAGAGTACTGCTAGATATCTCTTCCCGAGTTATTGAAATTAATTCACTATATCAAGGAGCCACTACCCTCTATCTGTCTCGGCAAGAGTATCTTCACTCTTGTACTTATGCCATCACAGACATCAAAGTAAAAGATATTCCTGTAGTCTGTAAGTACCCCGATGTCTTTCTGGATGACTTGCCTGGAATGCCACCAGATAGAGACATCGAGTTTATTATTGAACTTCAACCTGGCACCACTCCTATTTCAAAGTGGCCATATCGTATGCCTCCAAATGAGTTGGCCGAGTTAAAAATCCAACTCCAAGATCTTCTTGATAAAGGTTTCATACGACCAAGTGCTTCACCTTGGGGTTGTCCTGCTCTCTTCGTAAAAAAGAAGGACAATAGCTTAAGGCTATGTGTCGATTATCGTCCACTCAATGCGGTCGTTATCAAAAATAAGTACCTGCTTCCCCGTATTGATATCTTATTCGATCAACTAGCTGGAGCTAAGGTCTTTTCCAAGATTGATTTACGCTCGGGTTATCATCAGATAAGAATCAAGCCTTGTGACATTCCAAAAAAAGCTTTCTCGACCAGATATGGACTATATGAATATCTGGTTATATCATTTGGGCTTACTAATGCACCGGCATATTTCATGTATCTCATGAATTTAGTCTTTATGCTGGAACTCGATAAATTCGTCGTGGTCTTCATCGATGATATTCTAATATATTCCAAGACTAAAGAAGACCATGCTAATCATATGTGTGTCGTTCTTCAACGACTACGTGATCATCGCCTTTATGCCAAATTCTCGAAATGTGAATTCTGGCTGGATTTTGTGAAATTTTTGGGATATACTATCTCCAGTGAGGGCATATCGGTTGATCCAACCAAAATTCAGGAGGTTATGGATTGGAAGCCTCCAACTTCAGTCCATCAAATCCGAAGTTTCCTTGGATTGGCGGGATACTATCGCCGATTTATTCCAGACTTCTCCAAAATAGCCAAACCCATGACTGAGCTACTTAAGAAAGAAATTAAATTCTGTTGGGATGACAAATGTAATGAAGCGTTCCACACCTTGAGAAAACTTCTAACAACCGCTCCAGTGCTAGCTCAGCCAGATAATACCCAGCCTTTTGATGTCTATTGTGATGCTTCTGGAACTAGCCTTGGTTGTGTCCTTATGCAAAACAACCGGGTCATTGCTTATGCATCCTAAGCACTTCGGAATAATGAACAAAACTATCCAACTCATGATCTTGAATTGGCAGCAGTTATTCATGCTCTCAAGATCTGGAGACATCATCTTATGGGCGCCAAGTGTAATATTTACACTGACCATAAGAGCCTCAAATATATCTTTACTCAAGCTGACCTAAATATAAGGCAAAGGCGTTGGTTAGAACTAATCAAAGACTACGATCTTGAGGTACATTACCATCCTGGCAAGGCCAATGTGGTTGCGGATGCATTTAGCCGCAAAACACATTGTCATTGCTTATCCATAGAAACGTTCAATGACAATCTCTGCAATCAGATGAGAAAACTCAATCTAGAGATCATCCCTCAAGGTAGTCTAAATCTATTATCTATTGAGTCTACTCTTCAAGATAGAATCATCATGTCGCAATTACATGATGAAGGTATCAAAATTATCAAATCAAAACTATCTCAAGGAGAAGCCAAATATAAGTGTTTCCACACAGATCATCAAGGAGTCCTATGGTTCAACAATCGTATTGTTGTACCTAAAGATCATCAACTTCATAAACACATCCTTAATGAAGCACATCTATCTAAATTCTCTATTCATCCTGGTAGCACCAAAATGTATCAAGATCTTTGACAACATTTTTGGTGGACCAGAATGAAAAGAGAAATTGCTAAATATGTATCCGAGTGTGATACATGCCAGAGAGTCAAAGCCAGTCATCTAAAAGCATCTGTTACACTCCAACCACTACCCATTCTGTCATGGAAGTAGGAAGACATTAGTATGGATTTCATTGTTGTTCTTCCTAACACGTCCCAAAAATATGACTCCATATGGGTAATTATTGATAGACTTACTAAAACAGCTCATTTTCTTCCTGTGCATACCACTTACTCTGCTAAGAAGTATGCCGAAGTCTATCTTGATCAAATTGTTCGGTTGCATGGTGTCCCTAAGACCATCATTTTTGATCGAGGGGCCCAATTCATTGCACGCTTCTGAGAATAATTGCAGTCTGCTCTTGGAAACAAACTAATTTGAAGCTCTGCATATCATCCTCAGACTGATGGACAGACTGAACGAGTCAACCAAACACTTGAAGACATGCTCCGAGCTTGTATTATTCACTATGGTACAAGCTGGGACAAATGTCTTGCCTTGGCCAAATTCTCTTACAACAACAGCTACCAATCTAGTCTTCAGATGGCTCCTTTTGAAGCGTTATACGGTCGAAAATGTCGAACTCCTTTGAGTTGGTCCGAGACCGGTGAACGCAAAATCTTTGGACCAGACCTAGTTGTTGAAGCCGAAGATAAGATCAAGGTTATTCAAGCCAACCTTAAAACAGCTCAGTCCAGACAGAAAAACTATGCAGATAAAAGAAGGAAACCTCTGCAATTCCAAGTAGGAGATTTTGTCTATCTTTGAATATCTCCTACCAAGGGTGTTCAGCGCTTCGGCATAAAAGGGAAGTTAGCACCCTGATATGTCGGACCTTTTGAGATCCTTAAAATCTATGGCCCAGTGGCTTACAGAATTCGTCTTCCATCTCAATTGGCTGCCATTCATGATGTCTTCCATATCTCTCAACTCAAGAAATGTATCAAAGTACCTACAGAGATCGTTGAAACCCGTGCCATTGAGATTGAACCTGATCTATCTTACACTGAACAACCCATCCAAATCTTGGATACCAAGGAGAGAGTCACCAGAAGGAAGAAGATCAAAATGTATAAGATCTTATGGGATCATCACACCGAAGAAGAAGCAACTTGGGAAACAGAATCTTATCTTCAACGAAACTTCCCGAACTTCCTTCAAGCCAATTCCCAAATCTAATCATCCGATTCTATTCTGCTTCAAACTCTTGGGATGAGATTCTCTTTAAGAGGGAAGGCTGTGACATTCAGGTAATTAGAAATATAGACACTAGGTTTTAGTGTAAAAAGTATATGTTTGCTATGGTGTATGTGTATAGCACAAAGGAATAGGGGTATAATTGTAATTCTGTAAAATATAGGTCCTTAAGTGTTAATTGGTTAAAATGGGAGATAGCATCCAAACCTAGGGAAAATATAACACTAAGTGTTAAATCTATATCACCATAAGAAAGGAAGTGCAAAAGATAGGTTAAATCCTAAGAAAAATAGATGTTTAAGTGATAGCAGGGGCCTAGATGTGATTAATGTAAAAATATGGGTCCTTTTATGCAAAATAGTTGAAATATGGAAGTAAATTTCAAATTTACTTAAGGACCAAAATGTAAGAATACAAGTCATCATGACATCCCATGAAAACTTGCAAACATATCCAAAATTACATCAAATCCACTTTGGTAAGGACAAAAGAATTCAAATTCCACCTTTACTCAACAATTTGACATGTAAAGCTGTAAACTTTGGCTTTTTGAACTTGAACCTTAAAACAATATTGTAGAGTTTAAAAAAATCTACAACTTTCATTTTGGGCATTTCCTCATTAGACCCCTACATCAGTGGGAAATCTTTCTTTACCGAGAGGTCCTTGAAATTCTTGGAATTTCCAAACAGGTCCCCCGGACACCCTTCCCTCTCTTCTTCCTCGGGCACGTGCTGCCCTGCTCTGTTTCTCCTGCCGCCGGCGCAGAGCCCCCCCTGGCCGCCGCTCTACCGCCGCCGCTCCAACTCCTGCTTCTCCTCCTTCGTCGCGTCGTCCTCTCCCCAATCCCGGCTCTGTTCCCCAGCTTGCTGCCCTCCTCCGCGCGCGCCACGGCGTCCCGAGCCGTCCGTCGGCCGCCACGCACCTCACCGCCGTCGCCAGCTCCTGCTCACACGCGTAACGCCCCTCCTGGCCTTAAGGCATGCTCAGCTGTTGCTTTGCGACTTGCTTTACTTCCCCGAGCACCCTAGGCCGCAGCATTTCCTCTTCCCCGAGCTCGATCCCTCACCGGACCTCCGGCGCCCCCGCTGCCCACCGTCGACAACCGCCGCTGCCGTTGCTCCGCCCCAATCCAGTGCTCCCACAACACCACAGTGATCCACTGGTGCTCTACAGCCCGTCCAATTTCATCCTCCCACCTCCACACCTCGTCTTCCACAGCTCCGGCTAGCTCGAATTCCGCCGCCGCCTCCTGCTCACCGTGGGCAGCCCACTCCGAGCCCTCCCACGCCACCACAACCCCTCAGCGAGCACCACATCAACCCCGTGAAGCTCTACGACTCCTCCATTGGCTCCCTAGTGCAACACATCGACTCCCTGATGCTCGCCGGCGTTTACCCCACCGCCATTGTCACTGCCTCCACCGGTAGCCCCTAATCCGAGGCTTATGTTCCCAATTGGTTGCACCAATACCTTCCCCATGACTCACTGAAGCTCATGCACAGGTCCTTCACCGACGTCGGCCACCGGAGCATCGCCGTCATCGTTGACCCCTCCGCCGCTGCTTCGGGCTCTCGTCGAGATCCCCTTTCCCGACCACCTCTACCCTCGACACGTGGCTTAATCTGACCGCCGTAAGCCCCTGAAGCTCTCACTCCCCACGGACCTCGCCGCCGGTGACCCTCCTCGCCGGAACACGGCCGTCCCACCCCTGCTCCCCTTTCACCTCTGGCTAAGGACCTCGGGTTTAAAAGAATTGAAAACCCAGGGGGCTATCTGCAAGGCTTAAGACTCATGTGAATAGTGCCTTAGGGACCCCCTTGTGTTATTTGTACTGTCAAATTTGAAATTCCATATCAATTCAAGGAAAAATCATAAAAATACAAACTGAAATTTGTTGGAATCCTCATTTTAAGATCTACAACTTTTCTTATAGATTGACTTTCAGTTTCCGAGTAGTTTGTGCTTTAATTTAAATGCTAAGTTTGGTTAGTTGTAGGCTAAAGAAATGTATAGTAATTAGCAGAAAAATGGTAAAAATGTGAAACCAATTGTGTTAATCTTCTTTTGACATGTAGTACTTAGGAAAAATAATTAACCTCCTATGTGTGTAATATTTTCATAATGTGTGAGTTTAATTATGAATAATACCTATTTAACCTTGTATATTTAATATCTGTGGTTTTAAATGATCAAAAATCATGAAAATATTTTGAGGTATGATTCTTGAGTAGTATAACCTATCCCTAAATTTCCAACCTAGGGTCAAGTGTAAATCAAACAAAACAAAAAGAATATGCTATAATAATGTTATATTCATATCCAAATAAAATAAGTCCATAGTTAAACAATAACCTAGGGATAGTATAAATAATTAACAAAATAAATAGATAAAGTTATTAATAATTAGTTTAAATATTTAAAATTAATTCAACCTATTACCTCATGCCATTAGTTAAATATTTAGGGTAACCAACCCTATTACTTAATGTAACTAGGTAAAATGGTTAATACCCGATAAATGACTGCCCAGTAGAGAAATAAATAATATGTGTAAAAAGTAAATCATACTTTTGTTGGATTGCAACTTTATCGTGAAGTAAAATAAAAGAATATGCATTCCTTAACTTATAACTTTGCATATCATGTAGACTCGACTACACTCGCCGACGGTGACTACGAAGTAATCCTGGAACAAGGAGTGGAATCAACTGAAGACCCCAGGAACGCCGTCGGAGATCTAACTGAAGCTCTGAACTAAAGTTCGGAAAACTTTGACACTCCTGCCCCCAACCCTACGCAAGAAGGCAAGCCCCGGACATAACCCCTACTTTATTTACACTGCAATCTATATTATTTATACCTATCTATGCATTATGTTCTTAGGAATTGTATGAAGAAACCCTAGTTGCATTTTCCTAGGAACCAGTGTATTGAATACTAGCACTTGAGTTCGAGTAGCCGCTCTGCTAATAGGGCCGGTAGAAGTCGGATGATTTCCTGTCACTCGCACGATATAGGACTTGCAATGTTTACATCCCTGCAATCACTATAAGGATGACGGACGGGATTTATATGAAGTATCATGGTTGAGATGATACCCCATCTGTGTTGGTGAATTTGATAAGGTCGCAGTGTGTGGTAGCAGTGGTTAAGCGTTTGAAAGTACTAGCCACATGCCGCGAAATATGGTAAGCGGTAAGCCTAATAACCAATCGGCCCGAGGAGTGGACATACCTCCCACCACTTGTATTTGGTTTTTCCTGTTACTTGATTCGACGTGTGGGAATATGTGTTGCCGGGCAGCCAGGAGTATAGTCGTGTAGTCGCTCTACAGACGTACGTCCTGCACATTGGATGTGCGTATGGTCCTGCAGTCGCTTGTGGTGGCTCTGATCCACGAGTCGGAATGAAAGGCAAATGGTTGCTTTGGAACCATTGTTGGATGTTCCAAGCGTGTGAGTTAGGTTTACATTGCAAGGCTGAAATTCGATTCAGGAATCGTCCATTTCTCGCGGAGATTGCGACTGCTTGATCCCTTTACCACATAGAGTAACAAGAGCAATCATACGGTTATCAAAGATGATGTTTGGCCAAAGATTCTACCATGCTTGAATAGCTATAGGTACTTATCTAGAATGGATAATCACATAGAACTTGAAAGCTAAAAGTTGAAATTAAGGACCTACTCTTTGTTGCTTTTCAGCTGAAAACTCGACACAAAACCCGAAAAGCCTTCATAAGTCTAGTTACATGGCTAAGTATACCATGAACGGGTAAGCCTTGCTGAGTATTAGAATACTCAGTCTTGCCTTGTGATTTTTTGTTCAGGTAATTCCCCTGACGACTCTGCTCTGCCTGTGTCGTGGCCCTACCCTCTACCTGATGGTTGGTCCGTGGAGTGGGACCCGTCCCCAGCCAACACAGATCCCTCCGAGTGATATCATGCTAGGGCTAGCATGATATCTGAACTGGCAACGTGTACAGTGCCCGTCCTTTAAACTCCGCTGCGTGACTTGAAATTTAAACCGTTTGTAATAACTTCCCTCAGTTGGGGACTTATGTTACTTTTGAACACTCATGTAATATAACTGCCTGTGATGTAAAATGTGATGGCATTTGTATCTCTGGACTCGCCTTCGAGCGAGGTACCTTGTTTGATCCTGCATTCGGTGGTTTATCGGGATGTTACCTGACAGGCCAAGGGATTATACCGTTTGAAGCACATGGGAGCCCTCAAGAGTGGACTTGCGTACTTGAGCCGGTGTAATTCAGGTTGGTTCTGCCACAATGATATCGTGAATGAGCTCAAGTGCCTTGGGTTCATTGTCCCGGATGAAGAATTCTCTCAAAAATTCCAAAGATCTCTCCCGGAGAAGTATGACACAGTCGTCACATTGCTTGTGAGATCCAGATTGAAGACTCTGACACCCACACAAATACTTGGGGAAGTGATCACTCTTGACTTATTCAAGAAGTCCCAAGTTGAAGCTCAAGCCAATGAACCGGATAAGGAAAGCATTGCACTAAAGGCCAAAGCTTCAAAGGAAGAAAGTGATGATGAAGATGATGAAGAATCAGATGAAGAGATGGCACTCTTTGTAAGGAGGTTTAGAAGAATGATGTCAAAGTGAAAATTCAACAAGAAGGGCCAATCTTCAAAGAAAAACCCCTTTGAAGATAGAAAGTGCTATGAGTGTGGAGAACCTGGGCATATTGCAATTAATTGCCCAAGCAAGAAGAACAAAAAATATGGCAAGAAGAAGATTGAGGACAAGAAGAAGAAATACTTCAAGAAAGAGAAGAAAGGACAAGCCTACTTTGTGGAGTGGGATTCCGATGAGAGCTCCGATGATGAAGATGACAAGCCATCAAGTGCTCTTCCCGAGATTGCTATCAAAGAAGCTCCATCTCTCTTCTCCAAACATCATTGCCTCATGGCCAAGGGTGAATCTAAGGTAACTAATGATGAGGCTAATGATGATGAAGAAGACTCACTTTCTTATGATGATCTTGTTAGGATGATTAGTGAGTCCGATGATGTCTTGCGCAAAAAGAGTGACAAAATTGCGGAATGGAAGACAAAATACTCCTCTCTTCTAAATTCGTATGAGGAGCTAAAGACTTCTCATGAAAACCTTAAAAAGTCCCATGAGGAGCTCCAAGCTTCGAATGAGCTTCTTAAGGAAAGTAATGAGAAGCTTAAGGAAGCTCATGTCACACTAGTTGCGCTTGAGACCGTCAAGGACAAAATAGTTTCTTGTGCAAAATGTGATGAATTAAAATGTGTTTCATGTTGTGCTAGTACATCTAAATTCTCTTGTAGCACAAGTATTAGTTCTTGCACAAGTGATGCATCTCTTATCTTGGAGAATGAATCTTTGAAGAAGGAAGTTGATTGTTTGTCCAAGGATCTAGCTAAATGGTTTGGTAGCCATGCCAAATTCAACCATTGTTGGACAAGTCAAAAATTCACTCTTAACCGCAATGGTATTGATTATGAGCCCAAGAAAGGGAAATTGGCTTTCATCCCTAAGAAAACCATCTTTGAGAAATCTCAAGTCAAATATAATGAGGAAGACAAAATGAAGACTTCCTTTATTTGCAAGAAGAAGGTGGAAGTCCATCACATGTGCAAGAACAAGAAGACCATATCCTTTGATGCATCCTATGTTCTTAGAAAGAATGCTAATGGGAACGTTTTTGCTAAATTTGTTGGTCTACCTATTAGTGAAACTAAAAGGAAATCAATTTGGGTGCCCAAAACTTTGGTAACTAACATTCAAGGACCCAAGCAAGTTTGGGTACCTAAATAAAAGTAATTCACCTTTGTAGGTGGATTATAAAGCTAGTGGAAGACATTGGGTGATTCATAGTGGTTGCACAAATCACATGACCGGTGACAAGAAAATGTTCTCTTATATTGACTATGGTATTTCCGGTTTTGACATCACCTTTGGAGATGATAGCAAGGGAGAGGTAAAAGGTTTGGGTAACATAGCTCTTTCTAATGATTTCTCTCTTTTTAATGTGTTACTTGTTGATTCTCTTAATTTCAACTTACTTTCAATTGCTCAATTATGTGATAATGGATATAGATGTTCTTTTACTACAAATGAATTTGAAGTTACTTCTCTAGATGGTAAAACCAACATCTTTAAAGGTTTTAGGCATGAAAGCTTATATCTTGTTGATTTTGCTTCTAAAAAAGCTAGCCTAACCACATGTTTGTTTTGTAAGTCATCTATGGGTTGGTTATGGCATAGAAGACTAGGACATGTTGGCATGAAATAATTAAATAGGCTTATCAAGCATGATCTTGTTGTTGGTTTGAAAGATGTCAAGTTTGATAAGGATAAATTGTGTAGCGCTTGTCAAGCCGGCAAACAAGTCTCAAATTCACATCCATCCAAGAGTAGCATGTCAACCACAAGACCTCTTGAGTTGCTTCATATGGACTTATTTGGACCTACTACTTATAGAAGCATTGGTGGAAATAGTTATTATCTTGTGGTAGTGGATGACTATTCTAGATATACTTGGGTATTCTTTCTTCATGATAAGGCCGATGTTAGTGATATTTTCAAGAGATTTGTCACAAGGGTGGAAAATGAATTTGATAACAAATTGAAGAAAGTGAGAAGTGACAATGGAAGTGAATTTAAGAATTCAAGAATTGAAAACTTTTGTGATGAGAAGGGTATTAAACATGAATTTTCAACCACATATACACCGGAGCAAAATGGATTGGTTGAGTGGAAAAATAGGACTCTAATTGATATGGCAAGATCAATGCTCTCGGAATATGATGTATCTCATTCTTTTTGGGCCGAGGCAATCAATACCGCTTTTCATGCTTCAAATAGACTCTATTGTCATAGGTTCTTCAACAAGACTCCCTATGAGCTTCTTATTGGAAGAAAACCCAATATTTTTTATTTTTGGGTTTTCGGTTGCAAGTGTTATATATTAAGGAAAGGTATCCGGTTATCTAAATTTCAAGGCAAGTGTGATGAAGGATTTCTACTTGGATACTCATCTTATAGCAAAGCTTATAGAGTATATAACAAGACCAAGGGTATTGTTGAAGAAGCTTATGATATTGAGTTTGATGAGACAAATGGCTCTCAAGATGAAAAAGATAATCTTGAAGACGTTAGAGATGAAGGCTTGGCAAATGCCATGAAGACCATGTCAACTGGAGATATTAGACCAAGACAAGAAGAAGATGAAGACGTTGGTCCATCATACTCTCTAAGGGGGAATCCACCCTCTTCAACTAATAACAATGATCAAGAACAACCTTCTAATGATATCATTTAAGACAATGTTCCTCAAGATGACTCTCAAATACTGTCACCATCTCATCCATTTTTATCAACCCAAGAACCAAGTGCACAACCTAGGATTCATCATAATGTTGCGAAAGATCACCCCATTGATCAAATTATGGGTGATATTAGTAAGGGTGTTCAAACTCGATCTCACATTGCTTCCTTTTGTCAACATTATTCTTTTATTTCTTCGATTGAACCTAACCATATAGATGAAGCATTACAAGATCCGGATTGGGTGAATGCTATGCATGAAGAACTAAATAACTTTACCCACAATAAGGTTTGGGAATTGGTTGAGAGGCCCAAGAATTACAATGTTATTGGCACCAAATGGGTCTTTCATAACAAGCAAAATGAAGATAGAATTGTTGTAAGGAACAAGGCAAGACTAGTAGCTCAAGGCTACACTCAAGTCGAAGGTTTGGATTTCGGTGAAACTTTTGCTCCCGTAGCTAGATTAGAAGCTATTAGAATCTTACTTGCTTATGCTTGTTCTCATAACATTAAACTATATCAAATGGATGTCAAAAGTGCTTTCTTAAATGGTAAAATAAATGAGCTAGTTTTTGTAGAACAACCTCCCGGTTTTGAGGATGCTATGAAGCCGAACCATGTGTTTAAACTTTCTAAGGCTCTCTATGGGTTGAAACAAGCACCTCGTGCTTGGTACGAGAGGCTTAGAGATTTTCTCACTTCTAGGGGCTTCAAAATTGGGAAAGTTGATACAACCTTATTTACTAAGAAGATTGGTCATGATATCTTTATTTGTCAAATATATGTTGATGACATTATCTTTGGTTCTACTAATGAAAGTTTTTGTGAAGAATTTGGAAAGATGATGTCTAGGGAGTTTGAAATGTCAATGATTGGTGAATTGAGCTTCTTCCTTGGTCTTCAAATCAAACAATTGAAAGAAGGCACATTTGTTTGCCAATCTAAATATGTCAAGGATATATTGAAGAAATTTGGTATGGAAGAGGCTAAACCAATTAAAACACCTATTGCAACAAATGGTCATCTTGATCTTGATGAGGGAGGTAAACCGGTACATCTCAAACTCTATAGATCAATAATTGGTAGTTTGCTTTACCTTACCGCATCTAGGCCCGACATTATGTTTAGTGTTTGCATGTGTGCATGGTTTCAAGCCACACCTAAAGAATGTCACCATACGGCCGTAAAGCGAATTATGAGATACTTGAAGTATACTCCAAATATTGGTCTTTGAATTGGTTGGTTATCCGAAGGGAGCTCAATTTGAATTGGTTGGTTATTCGGATTCCGATTATGCCGGTTGCAAGATTGATAGAAAGAGCACTTCTGGTGGATGCCAACTTCTTGGTTGTTCTCTTGTTTCATGGTCTTGTAAGAAACAAAACTTTGTGGCTCTCTCTACCGCCGAAGCGGAATATATTTCGGCAGGGAGCTGTTGCGCTCAATTATTATGGATGAAACAGATTCTTCTTGACTATGGCATTGATTTTAAGGATATTCTTTTATTATGTGATAATGAAAGTGCTATCACGATTGCCAATAATCCTGTACAACACTGAAGAACCAAGCATATTGATATTCGGCATCATTTTCTTAGGGATCATGTTAGGAAGGGAGATATCAAGATTGACGGAATTGGCACTAATGATCAATTGGCCGATATCTTTACCAAGCCGTTGGACGAATCACGTTTTTGCAAGCTTCGCAATGAACTCAATGTCATTGACTTCTCTAATGTGGCTTGAGACATGATACATATTTCACATTCATGCTTTTTACCTTTATGAGTAAACTCATCTTAATGCATTTCATACATGTCCCATATTTCATGCATGAGGTCTCTAAATTCTCAAGTTCAAGTAATCTCCTTCTGGCCAAATCTTCAACAAATTGGTTATTGGATATCATGGATTCATCATGAACTTTGAATTTTGAGGTATTGGAAGATTTTGGATTAACATCAGCAAGTTGGACAAGGAATTTGGACTCTGACTACTCAAACCGGACTGTCCGCCAGTGGTAAACCGGACTGTCCGCGAGATTGGATTTTTCACACAGAAACATTCTTCAAACCGGACTGTCTGCCATTGGTAAACTGTGACATTCAGGTGCTTAGAATTAAAACACACTAAATGCTAGTAGAAAGTATGTATGTTTGATTTTGTATAGGTGTGCCAACATTTGAATGCAAAGGGAAAAGGGTATTTGTGTAATTTTGTAAATTATAGGTCCTTTAGTGTTAAATGGGTAAGAATAGGAAGTAAAAAATCAAAACGTATAAAGGTTGTTGTGTGAAAGGTCAAGAACTTACTTTTAACCCCAAATAGAGATAAAACTACCCATAGGATGCAAGTGTAGTGTAGAATTCTACATAGGATTTACTTAAAGTTTAAAGTTTTGCCAAGTTTTATGTTAGTTTCCAATCCTTAGCTCTTTTGCAACTCAGCCTTAAAGCAAAGTTGTAGATCTTGTTAAACTCTACACTTTTGCTTTTGGGCACATTTTCATTTGAGCTATGGTTTGAAAGTTAACTGGACTTTATAGTGGAGTCCCTGCATTTTTGGAAAATTATGAGTCAGTCCTTTCATCTACCTCCAGGCCCCTGCTCTGCTCTGCGCTATTTTCGCTCTACCCGATGCCCCGCCGCCCTCGCCGGTCATGTGCACCGCCCCTCTGTGCCCCACGTGCTACTCCTGCACCTCGCCGCCGCTCACCCGACCGCGCTGGGCTTTCCTCGCCTTGCCGACCGCGCTACCATCCGCCCGAACTGCTTCCCGCCGCTGCTCACCGTCGTTGCAGCCTGACCGGTGCCACCTCCTACTTCTGGCAGTCCCCACGCATCTCTCCCCGGTTAACCGCCGCTCTAGTTCTCCCTGATGTCTTCTCCCGCACGCGCTACGCTATCCCCGCCACTGTCCGAGCTCCGCCCGCGACCGCCACGCTCGCCGCCGGCCGCCAGCACCAGCTATCGCTCACTGTGCCCTCTCTTCAACTTGAAGCACATCCTGGAGCTCCCAATGCACTTCTTCTTACGTTCCCGCACCCACATTCCCACGTCCATTTCTTTTTCCGACCACCGCGCCTCACCGGACCTCCTCCGTAGCTTCTGGAAGCCGTCGACAGCCGCCCACGCCGCCTCCCATCCCCGATCCAGTGCTCCTAGAGCACCGCCATGACCCACTGGTGCTCCCCAGCCTGCCCAATCTCGCTCTCGTGCACCGGAACGACCGGACCACTACGCCGGTGAGCTCGAGTTTCCGCCGCCGCTCGGCCTCGCCGTCGTCCCGTCGATCCACCGCCTCTTAGCCCCGGCCAAGCACATCGTCAGCACTAGATCATCACGTGGAAGCTCCCTGACCACTTCCCCGCCACCCTCTAGCACTTCGGCCACCGGAACATCGACGACATCCCTCGGACCTCCACCGCCCGCTCTTGTTCGCCCCCGTTACGCCGCCTCGGCCCCTCTCTGCCCCAACCCCGACCACCCCCGAGACCGCCGTGAGTCCCTGAGCATTTCCCATCGCTTGCCCCTCGCCGCCAGTGAGCTCTCTCACCAGAATTTGATCGGCATCGATCGGACCTCCTGTGTAGTCCGGCCAGGGACCTAATTGCGAACATTCAAAACTTTCCAGGGGTCTATCTATGAGGAAGCAGCACCCCTCTCTAAACACAAATCAGCCAATTTGTAAAATATATAGGAATTCATAAAAAAATCTAAAAATTGTCAAACCAATTTTGTTGTACTTTACAAGTTGAACTTGACTATTTTTGTTACTAAAGTTTGGTTTAAAACTAAATAATTTTTGAGTTATTTTAAAGTTTAACAAAAGGGTAGTTTGAGCATAACTTTTGCATGCTAGCTCTATTGATGGTGATTTTTGGTATGTGACCTGGCTATGTTATGAATGAGCTTGTGTGAAATTTTCAACTACAGTCCTGAACTCTAGCTTAAGTTGGTTTAAACTTATGCAAATTAAGCTTGAAAGGGTTTAAATTTAATTAAGCATGCTACTAAGGATTTTATACCTAGATCTTTTTACCATGTGATGATCTACAATAGAATAGTCCATAGTAAATATTTTAGGAATTTATAACACTGTTTTACTTAAGGTTTGCATTTAAACTTGAAGTTTGAACTAAATTCAAATACCCTAATGTCTATTCTCAGAAAATTATGAAAAATTCATAGAAAGCTTATTCACTAGGAATAAGCTTATCCACAAAAATTCAAGGCCATAGCCTTTATAAATTTCAAATTAAAAATCAAAATTGTTAACCTAATTCAATTAAATGGGATAATTAGATTAGAATACCAATAATGAGTTTATATTAAACCCTCTTGTTTTATGAGTTTGAGTGTATTAACCTGTTGGATTGCAACTTTATTATGAAATAAAACTCTTAACTCGAGAACCATCTAATCAAATCATTGCATATCATGTAGAGTCAACGACACTCGACGACGGAGACTACGAGCTAGTCCCGGAAACTGAGCCAGGGTTTTCTGAAGACCCATTGAATGTCGTCGAGACTCTAACTGAAGCTCCGAACCAAAGTTTGGAAATCCTTGACACTCCTGCCCCCAGCCCCGCTCAAGAAGGCAAGCCCCGGTGCATAACCCAGTATTTAAATTTACTACAATTTTAAGCTTATATATTATATCTTGCATTAAGTCTAGGAATTGAAATGGAACCCTAGATGCATTGATATTAGGAACCTATGTATTGTGCCTGAGTCCTTATCGCATAGGTGCTTTGCTAATAGCACCGGCAGAAGTCGGGTGATTTCCTTTCACTCGCGCGATATAGGAGTTGAATATTTACTATCTTGCAATCACTATAAGGATCATGGACGGGGTCATGTGTAGTATCATGACTCGGAAGGTTACACCGTCTGTGTTGATAAAAGTTGATAAGGTCGTAGTGTGTGGTAGTGGTGGCTAAGTGTTTAAAAGTACTAGCCACATGCCGTGAAATATGGTAAAGCGGTAAGCCTAGTACCTGATTGGCCCGGCAAATGGACATGTCTCCACCACTTGATTATCTGGTTTCTATTGTACACATGCACCAACGTGTGGGAGTATGTTCTGCATAGAAGATAGGAGTACGATCATGTAGTCGCACTACAGACGTATGTCCTGCACAATTGGTGTGCGTACGGTCCTGCAGTCGCTTGTGGTGGCCCTGATCCATAACCCGGAATATGAGGGAAACGGTTGCTTCGGAACGACCTTTGGATGTTCCAAGCGTGTGAGTTAGGTTTACCCTTGCAAGGTTAAAATTTGATTCAGCAATCGTCCGTTTCTCGTGGAAATTGAGACTGCATATTCCTTCTGCCACATAGAGTAAGAACAGTAACCATTATGGAATAATCTGGATGGATATTAATCTCTACTTTGTTTGTCTAGAATAGGTGCTTACCTAGAATGGTTAATGAGATTAGAATCTGAAAGCTAAAATATGAAAGTAGATCATACTCTTTGTTGCTTTTCAGCTGAAATTAAACCCAGAACCATTTCAAGCCTTCATGAGTTTAGTTATGGGCAAAGTATACCCTAATTCCGGGTAAGCCTTGCTGAGTATTAGTATACTCAGTATTGCTATTGAATTTTTCAGGTGTGACCCCTGAGAACTCCACGGATAGTCCTGCATGGCCAACCTCTGTTCTGTTTGGCTGGTCCGTGGAGTGGGATCCGTCCCCGGCTGGCAGTGACCCTCCAGAATGACGCCAGGTTTCGGGCTGAACATGGTGTCAACCTCCGCGACGTGTGTAGTCACGCGTAAATTTTCTTCTGCTATGAACCTGGACAAGCCGTTTGTCTTGTTGTATTAAATAATGTTTGTAAATTACTCTAAGTTTGAAATTGTTTGTAATGATGTGTTAATATTCTGTGGATTAAAAGTTGGTGAGCTGTTGTGTGATTGTAAACTCGCCTTCGTACGAGGTAAACCTGCTTCGATCCTGTTGAACCGTGGTTGCATCGGGCGGAGACCCGACAGACCAATGGGTTGTTCCGTTTGAAGTGCGTTGAGTTAGTATCGGTTGTATAGCGATGACTAGCGCACTTGAGCCAAAATAATTCAGACGATTCTGCCACAGCTGGTATCAGAGCTGTAGGTTTACTCTTACAACTGTAGCAGTTCTTAAAAAAATGTTTTCAGGATAAAAACTTGCTTAACAAATGAATTTATGAAGTACGTTGGATTCATTAAGGATGGTGCTTAGAACGCAAAGCCCTAGGGAATTATATGGGAATTATCAGGTAGCTACCAATATATATGTGTAAAAAGTATAACTCTGACCTGCAGCACTACTTTCTGTCAAAATTTAAATTCATGCATCACCCAACTTTAATTACTATAACTACACCATCGATGGTGAGGTAAGAAGGTAAGGATCCTCAGCCAACTGAGGGAGCTTGGCCTTCCCATCGGTGATGCGAACCGAACGCTGTTTCTCAAGCAGTGGCCTACTTGAGATGCTGCCAATATACCAATTTTGGTTGATTATATTGGGAGTATATGGTTCGGCGTAGGGTATGGCGATCGCTGTTCATACCCCCGTTTTATACGGTACCCCCGTGAATACGTTGCAAAAGTAACGTATGCTAACGTTGTCCGTACGGCGGGAATTGTACGGATACTATTTCTATAGTAAACAGTACTATTTGGGGACGCTTTCATGTCGTGCTGCCATGAAAGGTTCAGGTTATATAATTGTGGTCTTCTGCAGGTACACTAACCACGATTAGAAGGTTAAGATGGATAGGATTTATCGACTAGATATTAGTGAGAGACGTATGTGTTATGCCACCGAAATTAACCCCATAAGTCCGAAGATATTCGGTAGTTGTTTTGGTTGTGAGGTTGAATAGTACATGCATGCATAATCCATTAATAAACACAATGAATGCTTGAATATGTTGTTCTTTTAAGGACAGGTAAAGGGTTGTTTATCTCTAGTATGGTTTTAATAGGATTCTTGTGACAGCCTTAGTTGGATTTTCAATATTCTTCCCAATCTCACCATCTGAATTCTTGTTTCAGATGGCGGCTCCATCAAACCTCTTTTGGGATCATGCAGGGCACCTCCATACCGATGCCTTGCACTGGGAGGGTTTTCCCCGTCTTCTATGGGACTCACTTAGTCTATTCTTCTACACCGAGCCTCCCTAGTATGATGGAGTGGAGTATAGAGAGGAGGGTGTTCCCCGGTGCAAAGTCAAAAATGACTATTCCTCAGCAACCTTTCCGTTCTCAGTGGCAGCCCATCAAGGTCGATGTGGTTGGTTATCGTCTCGTTGACACCATTGAGACTGCAGCTTTGGAGGCCATTCACATCTTCTACAACCAGCATCCCATGGAAGTTGCAGGGTATCCTATCGGCCTATTCCTGGCAATAGATTCTGGTGATCCTGAGTGGAATTTTAGGATAGCCCATTATGGTCATATGCTAGGAGATTCAGCTGAAGAAACGCTTCGTGGCACTATCAGGTTCATGAATGTTCAACACCGCTATCAGATCCTACTACGCCGTGGTATGGGTCAGTTGATTGGCATAGCTCAAGGTCACTATCGAAATGCTCATCGACAGGTCACCCAGATAGTGGAGCTTCAAGCCTTGGTCACGGAGAAGGAGGAGATCATCACAACACGTGAGGAGGCTATTCTTCACCGGGAGGATCAGATCAATGAGAGTGATGCCATAATCACTCAATGCAATATGATCATTGAGTTCCTCCAGGAGCAAATCCATGACCTTATCCTTGAGGTCGACGACGCCCATGCTCACATCGATGAACTCCAGCAGTAGTTAGTACCTCCTGCTGTACCTGTAGCCCCTGAAGGTGGAGAAGAAGACCTGGAGGAAATCGAGGGAGTTTCCGATCTCGACTCTGAGCATGGAGACCCAGAACCTAATCCTCAGCCAGATCACTCCTCGTCCAGCAGCCAGTCCTCCGTAGGCAACCTCGACGATTTTTAGTCCATCTAAATCGTCGATCTTTCACATGTACTTAGTGTAGAATACTGTGACATAGGTAGTGAGTAGCCTACCTAGACCTGGAGCCACTTGTTGTAGTATATGTGGCATGTGTACATATGGCTTAACTCATGATAGTTGAACCACCCTGATGTACGATGTTAACAACACCCAGTATCTGCGTTGTAATCTAATCTTCGAGTTCTGCCATCTTGTTCAATATCTATGCATCTGATAATATGGTTGATAATAGATATCTCCTTTGTTTCAGATGGTTGGAGCCACACGTGGAACCCCGAAAGGTTTCCGGCCAGACCAAGCTAGCGGTTCCCAGCAACCGCCACCAGCCCCACCAAATCTAGTAGAGGTCATGGCCCGACAGACAGAACTCCTCAACCAGCTAGTGCAGGCTCAGATGGGCCAATTTCATCACCAATCCCGAGGTCGTGATGAACACCCATCAGCTAATTATCAAGACTTTCTCAGCACCCAACCCCCACTGTTTCATAAGGCAGACGAGCCCCTTGACGCTGACGCCTGGCTCCGTACTATAGAATCTAAGTTTGCATTGCTGTCTGCACCATTCTCAGACGAGAACACGGCCCTCTTTGCAGCTCAACAACTTCACGGCACTGCCCGCATATGGTGGGACCATTACCATACCATGCAGCCGGCTGGTCATGTTGTCATCTGGGATGAATTCCGGACCGCTTTCAGAGCGCACCACATTCCTGAAGGACTCATTGAGCGAAAGCTCAATGAATTTCTGAATCTGACTCAGGGAACCCACACCGTCATGCAATATGCACAAGTCTTCAACCACTTGTGCCAGTATGCGGGTTATCATGCAGACACTGATGCCCGCAAACGTGATCGTTTCCATCGAGGCCTGAATACCATGCTTAAGGAACGACTGAATTTGGTAAAGGCCGACACTTTTAATGAGTTTGTCAATATGGCCATCACCCAAGAGGATTGCATCTTAGCCCACCGGGCTGAAAAGAAACGGAAGATACCCACGGGACCCTCAATGGCGCAACCGCCAAGGTATCGGTTGGTCCAGAACACTGCTACCCGAGCCCCGCCTCGAAATAATATACCAGGTAGATGGGTAGCCAGGCCACCCCAACAGGCTCGATTCAATCGACCACCGACACCACAACCCCAGCAGCAACAGCAGCAAGGCCCACGACCGAACTTTCTGCCATCCAACCAGGCAAACAACAACTATCATTGTTTCAATTGCGGCAGCCCATCCCATTTCATTAAGGATCGCACCCAACCTCGAAGATCTTTCCAAGGGCAGACATCCAACCCGAACAACAAGGGTAAGAAGCAGATGGTACAAGTCAGCCAGGGGAGGGTGAATTTCACGACTCTTTCCGAACTCCCCGAGGGTGCGCCAATAATGACAGGTACTTTCTCTATCAACCATCAACCTATGATTATACTTTGATTCTAGTGCCACCCATAGTTTTATCAGTTCAAAATATGGGACAAAAATAGGCTTGGATCTTTATCCTACTAGTGTGGCCTATATGATAGCGACTCCTGGCGGTAAAATTTCCTCAACCCAAGTTTGTAGAAGTGTACCAATTCAGATGGGTAGAAATCTGGTGAGAACAGATTTACTATTATTGGACCTAGAAGGAATGGATGTCCTCCTAGGCATGGATTGGATGACTAGGCACAGAGTATCATTGGATATCCCTTCCCGAGCCGTGGAAATAGATTCACCCGACCATGAGCCTACTATCCTCTATCTTCCACAACGGGAGTACAACGACTCCTGTGCCTACGCCGTAGAAGGGATCAAGTTAAAGGACATCCCCATTGTCTATGAATATCTAGACATCTTTCTAGATGATTTGGCTGGAATGCCCCCGGACCAGGATATTGAATTTGTCATAGAACTACAACCCGGCACAGCCCCCATATCTAAGAGACCCTATTGTATGCCACACAATGAACTGGCCGAGTTAAAAATCCAACTCCAAGACCTCCTTGATAAGGGTTACATCCGTCCGAGTGCTTCACCATGGGATTGTCCAGCCCTATTCGTGAAGAAGAAGGACAATAGCTTAAGGCTATGTGTAGATTATCATCCTCTCAATGCGGTAACCATCAAAAACAAATATTCTCTGCCCCGCATTGACATTCTATTCGATCAGTTAGCCGGAGCCAAGGTATTCTCTAAGATTGATCTTCGTTCCGGCTATCATCAAATCAAAATCAGGTCAAGCGACATTCCAAACACAGCCTTTTCCACCAGATATGGACTCTACGAATATCTGGTCATGTCATTTGGTCTCACCAACGCCCAGCATATTTCATGTATCTTATGAACTCTGTCTTCATGCAAGAACTCGACAAATTTGTTGTGGTCTTCATTGATGATATTCTGATCTATTCCAAGAATCCGGAAGATCATACGAAACATCTCCATGTTGTTCTTCAAAAATTGAGGGACCACCACTTGTACGCCAAATTCTCTAAATGTGAGTTTTGGCTGGATACTGTGAAATTTCCGGGACATACCATCTTTAGTGATGGTATATCCATTGATCCCAGTAAGGTACAAGAAGTGATGGATTGGAAACCTCCAACATCAGTCCATCAAATTCGTAGTTTTCTTGGTCTAGCTGGCTATTATCATCGTTTTATTCTTGACTTCTCAAAAATAGCCAAGCCTATGACTGAACGATTAAAGAAGGGAGTTAAATTCTCCTAGGATTAGAAATGCGAAGATGCATTCTATACCCTCAAAGCACATCTTACTACTGCCCTAGTTTTAGCTCAACCTGATGTCTCAAAACCTTTCGACATCTATTGTGATGCTTCGAGAATCAGACTTGGTTGTGTGCTTATGCAGGACAACCGGGTGATTGCTTATGCATCGCGAGCACTCAAGACTCATGAACAGAACTATCCCACCCATGATCTTGAACTTGCAGCTGTCATCCATGCACTTAAGATCTGGAGACATCATCTGATGGGTACAAAGTGCCATATCTATACTGACCACAAAAGCCTCAAGTATATCTTCACGCAAGCAGATCTAAATATGAGGCAAAGACGCTGGCTAGAGCTTATCAAAGATTATGATCTGGAAGTACACTATCATCCAGGCAAAGCCAACATCATTGCGGATGCACTTAGCCGCAAGGCACATTGCTCTTTGTTTATCTGTTGAAACCTTCAACGAGACGCTTTGTTGGGAAATGAGAAAACTAAATCTTGAGATCATTCCTCAAGGCAGCCTAAATCATCTCTCAATTGAAGCTACACTTTGGGATAAGATTGTTTTGGCACAACAGCGTAACAAAGGGGTCAGAATCATTAAGCAAAAGTTGACCTAAGGAGAAGGAAAGTACAAATGCTTTCGAGTAGATTCCGAAGGGATTCTATGGTTCAACGAACGT
The DNA here is from genome assembly GCF_002211085.1 of Panicum hallii. Lineage (NCBI taxonomy): Eukaryota > Viridiplantae > Streptophyta > Magnoliopsida > Poales > Poaceae > Panicum > Panicum hallii. The sequence goes on from NC_038048.1 coordinate 12,532,568, forward strand.
ATCATTGTACCTAAGGACCATAAGCTTCGTAAACAGATATTGGACGAGGCCCATTTGTCCAAATTCTCAATGCATCCTGGCAATACCAAGATGTACCAAGATTTGAAACAGAACTTTTGGTGGACTCACATGAAGCGAGAAATCGCAAAGTATGTCTCGGAGTGTGACATATGCCAAAGAGTTAAAGCCAGTCATCTCAAAATTGCTGGTATTCTCCAACCTTTACCCATTCCTTCTTGGAAGAGGGAGGATATCAGCATGGATTTTATCATCGGCTTACCCAACACCTCCCAAAGACATGACTCTATTTGGGTAATCGTTGATCGATTAACCAAAACTGCCCATTTTTTTCCCGTGCATACTACGTTTAATGCCAAAAAGTATGCTGAGATCTATATAGATCAAATCGTTCGTCTTCATGGAGTGCCCAAGATGATCATTTCTGATCGTGGAGCACAATTCATCGCTCGGTTCTGGGAGCAACTTCAATATGCTCTTGGAACTAAGTTAATCCGAAGCTCCGCGTATCATCCTCAGACAGACGGACAAACTGAAAGGGTAAATCAGATTCTGGAAGATATGCTTAGAGCCTATGTACTTCAGTATGACAAGAATTGGGACAAATACTTATCATTGGCAGAATTTTTGTACAACAACAGTTATCAGACAAGTCTCAAGATGGCCCCGTTCGAAGCATTGTATGGTCGCCGATGCCGAACTCCTTTGAGTTGGTCACAAACCGGTGAACGTAAAATCTTTGGACCAGACCTTGTCACTGAAGCTGAGGAAAAGGTGAAGACTATTCAAAATAATCTCAAGGCCGCTCAATCTCGACAAAAGAGCTATGCTGACATATGAAGGAGACCGTTACAATTCCAGAGTGGAGACTTCGTATATCTTCGAGTATCTCCCACTTGAGGTATCCAACGGTTCAGCGTAAAAGGAAACTCACCCCTCGGTATATCGGACCCTTTAAAATTCTCGAAATCTATGGACCCATAGCTTACCGTCTTCAACTTCCTCCTCAATTAGCGGCCATTCATGATATCTTCCATGTATCTCAACTTAGGAAGTGTGTTAAAGTTCCTACCGAGATCATCGGTCCCCAAGCCATCGAAATCAAATCTGATCTAACCTATACAGAACATCCAATTAGAGTGCTAGACACTAAAGAGAGAAGCACTAGAAGAGAAACTATCAAGATGTTCAAAATTCAGTGGAATCATCACACTGAAGAAGAAGCAACTTGGGAAACCGAATCCTATCTTTAGCGAAATTTTCCAGACTTCCTCCAAGCTAATCCCCAAATCTGATCGTCCAATTCCATTCTATTCCGGAATCTCGGGACGATATTCTTTTTAGGGGGAAGGCTATGACATTCAGGCGCTTAGAATTAAAATACACTAAATGCTAGTCGAAAGTATGTATGTTTGATTTTGTATAGGTGTGCCAACATTTGAATGCAAAGGGAAAAGGGTATTTGTGTAATTTTGTAAATTATAGGTCCTTTAGTGTTAAATGGGTAAGAATAGGAAGTAAAAAATCAAAACATATAAAGGTTGTTGTGTGAAAGGTCAAGAACTTACTTTTAACCCCAAATAGAGATAAAACTACCCATACGATGCAAGTGTAGTGTAGAATTCTACATAGGATTTACTTAAAGTTTAAAGTTTTGACAAGTTTTATGTTAGTTTCCAATCCTTAGCTCTTTTGCAACTAGGCCTTAAAGAAAAGTTGTAGATCTTGTTAAACTCTACACTTTTGCTTTTGGGCACATTTTCATTTGAGCTATGGTTTGAAAGTTAGCTGGACTTTACAGTGGAGTCCCTATATTTTTGGAAAATTATGAGTCAGTCCTTTCGTCTACCTCCAGCCCCCTGCTCTGCTCTGCTCTGTTTTTGCTCTGCCCGACGCCTTGCCGCACCACGCTACCATCCGCCAAACTGCTTCCCGCCGCTGCTCGCCATCGTTGTAGCCCGACCGGCGCCACCTCCTGCTTCTGGCAGTCCCCACGCGTCGCTCCCCGTTTAACCGCCGCTCTAGTTCTCCCCGATGTCTTCTCCCACACGCGCCATGCTGCCACCGACACTGTCCGAGCTCCGCCCGCGACCGCCACGCTCGCTGCCGGCCGCTAGCCCCAGCTATCGCTCCCTGTACCCTCTCTTCAACTTGAAGCACATCCTGGAGCTCCCAATGCACTTCTTCTTACGTTCCCGCACCCACATTCCCATGGCCATTTCTTTTCCCGACCACCGCGCCTCACCGGACCTCCTCCGTAGCTTCTGGCCGCCGTCGACAGCCGCCCACGCCGCCTCCCATCCCCGATCCAGTGCTCCTAGAGCACCGCCGCGACCCACTGGTGCTCCCCAGCCCGCCCAATCTCGCTCTTGTGCACCGGAACGACCGGACCACTACGCCGGTGAGCTCGAGTTTCCGCCGCCGCTCGGCCTCACCATCGTCCCGTTGATCCATCGCCTCTTAGCCCCGGCCAAGCACACCGTCAGCACTACATCATCACGTGGAAGCTCCTTGACCACTTCCCCGCCACCCTCTGGCACTCCGGCCACCGGACCGTCGACGACATCCCTCGGACCTCCGCCGCCCGCTCCTTTTCGCCCCCGTTATGCTGCCTCGGCCCCTCTCTGCCCCAACCCCGACCACCCCCAAGACCGCCGTGAGTCCGTAAGCATTTCGCCTCGCTTGCCCCTCGCCGCCGGTGAGCTCTCTCACCGGAATTTGATCAGCATCGATCGGACCTCCTGTGTAGTCTGACCAGGGACCCAATTGCAAACATTCAAAACTTTCCAGGGGCCTATCTATGAGGAAGCAGCACCCCTCTCTAAACACAAATCAGCCAACTTGTAAAATCTATAGGAATTTGTAGAAAAATCCAAAAATTGTCAAACTAGTTTTGTTGTACTTTAGAAGTTGAACTTGACTACTTTTGTTACTAAAGTTTGGTTTAAAAATAAATACTTTTTGAGTTATTTTAAAGTTTAACAAAAGGGTAGCTGGAGCATAACTTTTGCATGCTAGTTCTATTGATGGTGATTTTTGGTATGTGACCTGGCTATGTTATGAATGAGCTTGTGTAAAATTTTCAACTACAGTGCTGAACTCTAGCTTAAGTTAGTTTAAACTTATGCAAATTAAGCTTGAAAGGTTTTTAATTTAATTAAGCATGCTACTAAGGATTTTATACCTAGATCTTTTTACCATGTGATGATCTACAATATAATAGTCCATAGTAAATATTTTAGGAATTTATAACACTGTTTTACTTAAGGTTTGCATTTAAACTTGAAGTTTGAACTAAATTCAAATACCCTGATGTCTATTTTTAGAAAATTATGAAAAATTGATAGGAAGCTTATCCACTAGGAATAATCTTATCCAGAAAATTCAAGGCCATAGCCTTTATAAATTTCAAATTGAAAATCAAAATTGTTAACCTAATTCAATTAAATGGGATTATTGGATTAGAATACCAATAATGAGTTTATATTTAACCCTCTTGTTTTATGAGTTTCAGTGTATTAACCTGTTGGATTACAACTTTATTGTGAAATAAAACTCTTAACTCGAGAACCATCTAATCAAATCATTGCATATCATGTAGAGTCAACAACACTCGATGATGGAGACTACGAGCTTTTCCCGAAAACTAAGCCAGGGTTTTCTGAAGACCCAATGAACGTCATCGAGACACTAAATGAAGCTCTGAACCAAAGTTCAAAAATCCTTAACACTCCTGCCCCCAGCCCCGCTCAAGAAGGCAAGCCCCGGTGCATAACCCAGTATTTAAATTTACTACAATTTTAAGCTTATATATTATATCTTGCATTAAGTCTAGGAATTGAAATGAAACCCTAGATGCATTGATATTAGGAACCTATGTATTGTGCCTGAGTCCTTATCGCATAGGTGCTTTGCTAATAGGACCGGCAGAAGTCGGGTGATTTCCTGTCACGCGCGATATAGGAGTTGAATGTTTACTATCTTGCAATCACTATAAGGATCATGGACGGGGTCATGTGTAGTATCATGGCTCGGAAGGTTACCCCGTTTGTGTTAATAAAAGTTGATAAGATCGCAGTGTGCGGTAGTGGTGGCTAAGTGTTTTAAAGTACTAGCCACATGCCGCGATATATGGTAAAGCGGTAAGCCTAGTACCTGATTGGCCCGGCAAATGGACATGTCTCCACCACTTGATTATTTGGTTTCTATTGTACACACGCACCGACATGTGGGAGTACGTTCCGCGTAGCAGGCAGGAGTACGATCATGTAGTCGCGCTACAGACGTATGTCCCGCACAATTGGTGTGCGTACGGTCCTGCAGTCGCTTGTGGTGGCCCTGATTCATAACCCGGAATATGAGGAAAACGGTTGCTTCGGAATGCTCTTTGGATGTTCCAAGCGTGTGAGTTACGTTTACCCTTGCAAGGTTGAAATTTGATTCAGGAATCATCCATTTCTCACGGAGATTGAGACTGCTTATTCCTTCTGCCACATAGAGTAAGAACAGTAACCATTATGGAATAATCTGGATGGATATTAATCTCTACTTTGTTTGTCTAGAATAGGTGCTTACCTAAAATGGTTAATGAGATTAGAATCTGAAAGCTAAAATATGAAAGTAGATCATACTCTTTGTTGCTTTTCAGCTGAAATTAAACCCAGAACCATTTCAAGCCTTCATGAGTTTAGTTATGGGCAAAGTATACCCTAATTCCGGGTAAGCCTTGCTGAGTATTAGTATACTCAGTATTGCTATTGAATTTTTCAGGTGTGACCCCTGAGAACTCCACGGATAGTCCTGCATGGCCAACCTCTATTCCGTTTGGCTGGTCCATGGAGTGGGATTCGTCCCCGGCTGGCAGTGACCCTCCGGAATGACGCCAGGTTTCGGGCTGAACGTGGTGTCAACCTCCGTGACGTGTGTAGTTGCGCATAAATTTTCTTCTGCTGTGAACCTGGACAAGCTGTTTAGCTTGTCGTATTAAACAATGTTTGTAAATTGCTCTAAGTTTGAAATGGTTTGTAATGATGTTTAATATTCTATGGATTAAAAGTTGGTGAGCTGTTGTGTGATTGTAAACTTGACTTCGTATGAGGTAAATCTACTTCAATCCTTTTGAACCATGGTTGCATCGGGCGGAGACCCGACAAACCAATGGGTTGTTCCGTTTGAAGTGCGTTGAGTTAGTATCGGCTGTATAGCGATGACTAGCGCACTTGAGCTGGAATAATTCAGGTGGTTCTGCCACATAAACCGGACTGTCCGCCTGTTGTTGAACGGATTGTCCGTGAAATTGGAACTTTTCACACAGAAACTTTCTTCAAAACCGGACTGTCCGCCGGTAGTTGCCAGACTGTCCGGTCGGGCCGATTTTTGCCCTATAACCCTAGCGCCGGGCACATAATACCTCCTCACCTCTTCATTTGTTCCCATCCGCCCAAAATAACCTCTCCTCTCTCTTTTCCTCACCTCACACCACAAAATCCCCTCCTCCAAAAGTTGATTTTTGGCCGGATTCACGGACCCTCCGCTTCAATCCCCGGACACTCTGTGATCCCCTCATGTCTTCTTGGTATCCCCTCGTCATGTCCTCTCGGTATTGAATCAAATCCCCTCTATTTCTTTCGGATTTCTCTCTCTTTTCGCCTAGGGTTTGAGTTGGGGGATCTCTCATTCTATCAAACGTTTGGATGTATGCTTTGGGGCACTTGTTAGTTATGTTGAGAGGATCATTTGCTTATGATTTGAGGATTTTCTCATGGTTAAATTTAGAGATCGGGCTAAGTGATTTGAAGAACCCTAAATGGTGAATCATAGGGTTATGGCTGCTCACATTTGTTATCTATGGTCTCTAATTTGTGAAAACTCATTTTGTGACTGTAGTGGAAGGGTTAAGAAAAGTGCAACAAAAAAGGATAATGCTCCCAAGAGGCAACGCGTTCGTGATCCTTCTTCTTCCTCTGAGTCTGAGGATAAGGAATATGTTCCTCCTAGCAATACTCCTGTGGATGATCCTTTTGAAGACTATGAAGATGAGGGTGAGGATGATGTCCTGATCAATGAGAAAGCTAACACTGCCCCTAGAGTTTGGACTGCTGCAGCTTATTCATCAGAAAGACGTCCGTATCAATATGGTCTTGAGCGAAACACTAACAATCTCTATTTCCACACAAAAGTGCAAGAAGAGGCATTCTTTGGTCATCTTGTGAACAAGACAGTCTTTGCACATCAGACCATTGATCTTAATTAAATGTCTTCTCAGCCAGTCATGCATGACTTGATCCCGATGCTTCAACACATTGGATTAAGAGAGTTTCTTACTCACAGGTGTGATTGGAACAATACCATCATCCGACAGTTCTATGCCACAGTTGAACTTGATTTTGCAAATGAGCGAATTGAAGTCAAGTATGAAGCTTCTTTTGCTGATTTCGCCAGAGCCATCAAAATCAACTATCAGTTCACCACAGGTCCTGACATTATCAGCCTACAAGACGACCCTGAAATGAGAGATGATGATATTACAAGCTACTATGAGCCAAATAGAACAGGAATTGGCTGTCTCTATGGGCGCATCACAGGTCTTAAGCATTGGCCTGCAGTCTTGAACAAAATTTCTAGGTGCACACTTGTTCCTAAGAGCGGATATCAATAAAACTTTCTTGGATACTCAAGAAACTTTGTAGATCATGTGCTCAGGGTGAGAAGATGGATGTTGTGAGGACAATCATGCATCAAATTCAACATAAGAAGAAAAATCTTGAGGTCAACATCTACTTTGCTCCCCATATCATGTCTTTCATTATTCAGGAGACAAATTATGATGGTCCAAGGCCAGAAAAGCACACACCCTACAAACCATTCTCTAATGACAGAGATTTTCGTCAGAGAGCTCTCACTTCCATCAATGAGGTTGATGATCCACATGCCCCATTTAATCCTAATGCCGGTCAAGAAGCTCCTGCTCAAGAAGCTACTCAAGACGTGCCTCCTCCTCCTCAATCTGGTCAGCAATTTTGGGAGCCTCCTGCAGGTTACTTTGATCCTTACTTCACTACTCTCCAAAACAATGTCAATGCTAGTTTCTCTTCTCATTTTGAGAGTTATGGGGAGCAAGTTAATCAAAGGCTTAACACTATGGAGCAAAACTTCTATGGCTATGTGGACAATCGCCTGAATACTTTTGGACAACACATTCATGACACTATGTATCATCCAATCATGACCAGACTTGAGCATGTGCACACTGGGTTACACACTGACATTGAGGCTCTTGATGCTCGGTTTAATGATATGAAATGTGAGTGGAAGTCACAGTGGACCTCATGGTGGTTCTTCCTCTAGTTACTCAGATATTGAGGCACGGCAGCAGCGCATCGAAGAAGACATTCACAACATCAATGCAAGTCTCACGGGTTTCTCGGATCATTTCTATTCCATATTCCCAGCTCCGACTCCTCCGCCATCATTCTATCCTTTTCATCCATATTTTCCTCCACCGCCTCCACCACAAGACGATTGATTTGGCTAAATTGGTGAAGGCCTCTCTTTTTGATATTTGATGCCAAAGGGGGAGAAGAAGAGAAAGGAGTGGATGGTCTTAGGGGGAGCTTGCTCTTGGTGAAGATGAAGACCCTCTTTCCCCTCTTGCATTTGCATGCATGAACTATGAACTATTTGCTATTTGGGCTTGTAATACTTATGTGTGTGCTTGAACCTCTTTAAAATCGGTTGTGATGAACTAGTTGTGCTTAATATTTATTTACTTATCTATCTTTGGATGTGGTTGATGAGGCTAACAAATTTTGCATATTGGATATGTATATTCTCTTGCCTCGCTTCCATTTTGTAGGGGAAATTCCGCCAAAATTTTTTATATCAAGACATATGTGTGGAATTCAATAAAAATTATATGCACATATGTAGGGGGCGTTTTTCTTCTACTCTTAGAATTTTGAAGAAGTCTTACTCTATCTTACAATACTCAAATTGAATATGAGCAAGTCTTTCAAAATTCTTTCTCAAGTCTATCTAATACCTAGTGTATGAAATAGGCTTGAAAAACTCAATTATATCACTCCTTTGCTTAGTTGTCATCAATTACCAAAAAGGGGGAGATTGAAAGCATCTAGGCCCCTAAATTGTGTTTTGGTAATTAATGACAACTATAAGTGGACTAACTGCTTCATTGAGGTTTATGAGAGTAGGATGGTCCATAGATGAATAGTTGAAAAGAAGCAAATGGCGCAATGATCTAAGAAGAGACTCAAAATGGACAGCTCAAGGCAAAGGTATAACATAGGGATTTTATTTTTGCCGGTCCAAAGTAGAGTAGAGAAGAACTCGACCGGGTTTTAGGCTAAATAGTTGTACTATTAAGAGGGGCCAATGTTCGTTTGCTCGGAAATTTGCTAAGTGCCTTATGATCGAGTCTTTGCATTGCATACCTTGAGAAACATGGCACATGAGAGAAAAGATGCACACATAACGAGGTTTCCTGCACTTCACGCCTGAACTGGACAGTCCGGTTCGTTAGTCCGGACAGTCCGGCACCCCCGGACAGTCCGGTTGCTTACATCGGACAGTCTGGTTTATCTCCAGCTTCTGAGATAGAAAGTATCGTCCAACCGGACTGTTCGGTCCTGTATGGCGGACTGTCTGGTTAGGCTGTAACGGCTAGTTCTTGCCACGCTGTTTTTGCAACAGTTGACCGTTGGGGGAGCTGGCGGACTGTCCGCAAATGTCGCAGAAAACCCACCAACTCCTCCAAATGGCTAGTTTGTGTTGGTAGGCTATATATACTCACCCCTTGACTGCATGAGAGCTCTCTTGGCACTTGAGAAAGACACTAGAACATCCTTGAGCTCTCATTCACTCATCTCTCACTCACCATTGCTTAGTGATTGCATTCTTGTGAGTTAGAGAGTGTTTAGTGCATTGCATCAAAGAGGTTGATCATTGAGGCACTAGTGGGATTCCAAGCAAGCGTCGTTGGCTTGTTACTCTTGGAGGTTGCCGCCTCCTAGATGGCTTGGAGATCGTGTGAGCCACCAAGCACTTAAAAGGAGATTGTGAAGGTGCCGTGGCCAAGTTTGTGAGAGGTTGAGCTCGTCTCGCTGAAGCGGTGAAGAGCATCCTAGTGGAACCGAGGTTTGGAGAGGTTCTTTGATCAATTGGCTCAAAGACTAAGTGAAGACTTGGTAGAGGAGCAATCGAGTTCATTGAATCCACCTCAACATGGATTAGGGGTGACCGGCAAGTCATCGACTGTGACGCCCCGAAAAAAAAAATTCACTTAATTAAATCATGCGCTAGAGTAATTCGTAAAAACGGTTCGACGTCAAAACCCCAACCCTAATCGGATCGCTGTCCCGTTCCGCATCGCTCGCGACCACCCGCCGTGATTAGCGCCGGCGCGACTCCTTTCTTTCTCTCCTCGCGCAAATACCGCGCGCGTGGCCGACCGGCCGCGGCTGCGGCCGCGATTGGCGCCGACGCGTTTTCTTTTCCTCGCTGTTCCCCTCGCGCTGCGCGCTTCCCCGCGCGTGGCCGACCGGCCGCGGTCACCGCCGCGACCGGCGCCGGCACTTCTCCCTCCCTCTTTTTCTTTTCTCTCTTTCTCCCTATCTCTTTTTCCCTTTTTCCTTTTCTTCCCTTCCCTTTTCTTTCTTTTCCCTTTTTCTTCCTTCCCTCCCTTTTCTTTTCTCCTTCCTTCCTTCCTGTTTTCCCCCTTTCCCCTGCTCCGAGCTCCCGAACCGCGCCGCCCTGCCTCACCCTGGCCGCGCCACGACGCGCGCACAAGTAGCGCGTGGCCGCGCGCCGCGCCGCGCCGTCCTCCGTCGCCGCGCCCCGCGACGCCGCGCCGCCCGCCGCGTCGCGCGCACACGCTCGCGCCCGACCCCGCGACGCCGCGCCGCCCGCCGCTACTGCGCCCTGCGACGCCGAGCCGCCCGCCGCTGCCGCGCCCGCCCCGACGCGCCGCACGCCGCCACCGTCCTGTGCTCGCACGCACGCCGCGTCACGACGCGAGCAAGCGGACGAACGCCTTTAATGGCGCCCCGCCGACCCCGGAGGCCGGTCACCGCGCGGCCCCGCCTCCCCATCGCCGTCCCCCGCCTATAAATAGGCCCCCGCGCAGCCCCTCGTTCCCCCACAGCTCCCACCGCCGCCTCCTGCCTCTCCCCACGCCCCCATCACCGCCCGCCCGTGCCGCACCACCCGCCGCCGCCGCCTCCCGTCGACCGGCCTCCACGCGCCACCCCGGCCCGAGGTGAGGGCGGGAATCGAACCCCCCCTTCCCCCTCTCCCTTTTCCCCCACGCGCTCGAGCCGCCCCGGGCCTCGGCCGCCGGGATTGGGCCAGCGCCGAGCCCCCCCCCCCTTCCCCTTCCCCTGTTTCCTGCGGCAGGAGGAAGAAGAAAGGGCACTTTTGCCCATAACCCCCTGGCCTCCCTTGTATTTCCCCAAAGAAACCCCCCCCCCTTTTAGGAACACCCCTATCCACCCATTCTTTGCAAAAGAAACCTCGCCCTTTTTAATATTTCAAAATAAACCCCCCATTACACAAACCCAATTATATTTGACATCCTTTAGCGTGCCCTGCGTATTTCTAGAATTTGCAAATAGGCCCTTGCCTCCTCCAGATACTTACGAATAAACCCTTGGAGCCCTGTTTAACCACCCGAACCCCCTTTAGCTCGTCATTTTATGTGCGATACGACCTCCGATTGACCCGAAACTTTACCACTCCGTTTCTAGTATAGTTCTAACCACGCCATTAAGAAACCACCCAAAAATATTACCCCTACCTCCGTAACTACATTATTTCCGATTCAAGCTCAACACTTGAAGCTTTTAGTTCTCTCGCTTGATGGCATGTCTATTTGTTTGCGTCGTAGGACACGGAGTGAACGAAGAGGTTCCCGACTGCGACCAAGCAACCGAGGACCAGTTCTGCGACCCCGAACCCGAGGGACAGTACTTCGATCAGGACCTTCCGCAAGGACTTGACGATGGCAAGTTCAACTCCACCCTTTGATGCATGTTTCTGTCCTAGTTTTTATAAACACAACCCAGAGGCCTATTTTATAAAATTGCATGGTTTTGTGTGCCGAAAACATGGTAGGATAGCCACCCCTACTTGTGATAACCATACCTTGACCACTTGGTTTCGCAAAGAAAGTGTGTGTACGTGTGGGAAGGGATAAAGTGTGGTTTTGAAAAGTGAGTTAGATGGGATGGATGGCATTTCTGTGTAAATTGCCGTTGGATTGCTCGTACCTGTGTGGTTGAGCGTGGAAGGGAGATATCCATCCTGTCACCCCTAAGGACCGAGTTGATGTGTCATCTCACCTAGCTTCCTGTCGTGCAAACCACTTGACCGTTGTATGGGCAACGGCTTGGCCTAACCCCACTAGTTAGTCTGATAGCCATCAGGAGAGCTGGGAGCAACGGGTGATCAAGGAGACGGGATAAGCTCTGTGTGACTTATGCCCCGGTTAAACCTTGGTGTTAGGTCAAATGACCCCTTGATAGATCCCGTGGTGGCTAGTCAGGTCTAGCTAAGGTGGGTAAGGGCTTCGATGGGATCTGCACCGGCACTAAGGTGTTCGTGCTGCGGTACCCCACCTGTGGGTAAAGTTGCACACCTCTGCAGAGTTAAAATCTATTCGAATAGCCGTGCCCACGGTACTGGGCAAGTTACGGTGTGGTCACATAACTAGTGTTTTTCTCTGGGATGGATGGGCGGGCGTGAGTTATTTGGAAAGTGTCCGGCAGATATGCTGTGTGCTACGGCGGACGGGGAGTCTGGTAGCGATTTAAAACGTGGATCCTGTGTGGATCCACATCGTGTGTTCTTTGATACTTGAAAACTTATTTTAAAAATGCTTTCCAAAACGAATCCTTGCATATAACCAAGTTTTCCGCAAATAAACCCTAACTCCATCCTTGAATATTTCCTGTGCATTTAATTCTGTTGTACCCCCCCCCTCCGTGGGTGTGATTGGATTTGCTGAGTACGTTCGTACTCACCCCATTCTTACTTTTACAGTGCAAGCCCCCGACTACATCCCCGAAGACGTTGAATAGGGTTCCGTCCTGCACCCAGTCTTGCCTGTGGGTGAGGTCACCGTTGGAGCTCCGCATGGCGCAAGACTCTGACGATCCCCTTTTCGTAGTTAGTGTAGTAGTATGGGTTTTTGTTGTGATCCTCGCGATAGTGGCGCTTCACTGCCCATTGCCGCGAAGAGTTGTACGGTGATGCATCATCTGATGTAATAAAAGTGTTATCAGCCACCTGGGACTAATAAAGTAACACTTTTAAGTCTTCCCTGATGGGGGGGACGCTTCAGGTGGTATCAGAGCCGTAGGCTGGCCGTAGGACGTGACGCTAGGAACGAGATCCCTTTTCAGACCCTAGAACTTGTCCCAATTTAGAAACTTTCTGCACAAACACTCACCACTGGTCTTTGCCTTGTTCCAGATGGCTGGCAATGGATGGGTTAGCGGAATCTGCCACGCAGAGCCCGGCCTCCCCAAGTTACTATTGCTCAG